>NW_026288781.1:0-18585 GCF_023373465.1 Oncorhynchus keta | reverse complement strand
CCATCTGTCTGTCTGTTGATCCTGCATCTCCTCTCTGTCCATCTGTCTGTCTGTTGATCCTGCATCTCCTCTCTGTCCATCTGTCTGTCTGTTGATCCTGCATCTCCTCTGTCCATCTGTCTGTCCATCTCCTCTGTCCATCTGTCTGTTGATCCTGCATCAGACCAGTGCCTGTTGATCAGATGTTAATGTGTTGTACACAGCAGATGGAGAGGGAACCTAGTTGTTCCTGCTCCCAGACTGGGGACAGCAAGGGGACCCAGCGTGTGTGGATATCTGTAGGAACACAGGGCGCTGCCCTAAGGGGAAATAGGGCCTGTAATATCTGTTGTGTCCTATGTCACCTCTACCCTAAACACTTTTGGTTCATGTAAAACACAAACCACTTTGACCGTCAAACATGCACAGAGGCTTTTCCCCCACAGAGTCAGGCACCTGGAGTATTACTGTAAATTGCTTTCTTTAAAAATAATTTGGTGTGTTTCTCTGTTGGGCTTTGTGTTTTGTACTGCTGCTATTATATGTCAGAGTATGAAGTGTTGATAACCCAATGACATACATATTATACACACACACACACACACACACACACACACACACGCGCACACACACACGCACACACGCACACACGCACACACAGCCTTATACATACTTACTGCCTCCAGACTGTGGAGGCTAAATTGTCCACCGAATCATCCCCAGCTTCCAATTGGCTCATTCATCCCCCCTCCTCTCCCCGCTATAACTATTCCTCAGGTCATTGCTGTAAATGAGAACGTGTTCTCAGTCAACTTAGCTGGTAAAACAAGGGTGAAATAAATAAAAGGCCCCCACCCAGTCTCCTCATTTGAAAGTAAATGTTGTAATGTGATCATGGTCTCCTCTGAAGAAGGTCATTACCTCTCCTCCGTCTCCCCATTGGCCTGGTTTATATTAAGCTTATCTAGTGTGAATAGATCCACTTAAGGCTCTGCACCTTTTAACCCTTAACCCTGTTTATGACCCACGGCCATTTACACTCAATTGGATGTTGCTGACACCTTGGCTCTCCTCTGTGTCTCTGACCCGGTGATCCGTCAACGTTACGTTCTACGTTCCCTCTCTGAGGTTCAGCCTGTCCTACGAGGTTATAAATAACTAGTGTAGGGACAGGTGGCCATTCCGTGCCTGATGGACCTGCGCAATTAGAACAAGCACATTTCCATGCAGTTCCATGCACTTAGACACCGGCGTGGCTCTTCCCAAAGTCCCCCAGCCTCGTTGTTTTCTTATTGATCTCTGCCATTGATTTAGACGTGGGGAGGAGGAACATTTCTGCCTGTTCATTTGTTAGTTGGTTACTGTATCTTAAGCTGCAGGCCGTAAAGTAGGGTTGAAGTGCCTGGTCTGTTTAGCACCTGAACACGTCAAGGTTTATCTAAGCTCTTTATTTAAACCTCTCTCTCTCCGGTCACTTTTCCCTCCCTCCATCACCTCTGTCTCTGCTTTTCCTTCCTTCCCTCCATCACCTCTGTCTCTGCTTTTCCTTCCCTCCATCACCTCTGTCTCTGCTTTTCCTTCCTTCCCTCCATCACCTCTGTCTCTGCTTTTCCCACTTCCTCCATCACCTCTGTCTCTGCTTTTCCTTCCTTCCCTCCAGATCACCTCTGTCTCTGCTTTTTTCCCTCCATCACCTCTGTCTCTGCTTTTCCTTCCTTCCCTCCATCACCTCTGTCTCTGCTTTTCCTTCCTTCCCTCCATCACCTCTGTCTCTGCTTTTCCTTCCTTCCCTCCATCACCTCTGTCTCTGCTTTTCCTTCCTTCCCTCCATCACCTCTGTCTCTGCTTTTTTTTCTTCCTCCATCACACTCCTTCCCTCCATCACCTCTGTCTCATGCTTTTCCCTTCCCTCCATCACTCTGCTTTTCTCTCCATCACCTCTGTCATTCTGTCTTCCTTCCCTCCATCACCTCTGTCTCTGCTTTTCCTTCCTTCCCTCCATCACCTCTGTCTCTGCTTTTCCTTCCCTCCATCACCTCTGTCTCTGCTTTCCATCTACCTTTTCCTTCCTCCATCACCTCTGTCTCTGCTTTTCCTTCCTTCCCTCCATCACCTCTGTCTCTGCTTTTCCTTCCCTCCATCACCTCTGTCTCTGCTTTTCCTTCCCTCCATCACCTCTGTCTCTGCTTTTCCTTCCTTCCCTCCATCACCTCTGTCTCTGCTTTTCCTTCCTTCCCTCCATCACCTCTGTCTCTGCTTTCCATCACCCTTCCTTCCCTCCATCACCTCTGTCTCTGCTTTTCCTTCCTTCCCTCCGTCACCCTCTGTCTCTGCTTTTCCTTCCTCCGTCACCTCTGTCTCTGCTTTTCCTTCCCTCCATCTCTCTGTCTCTGCTTTTCCTTCCCTCCATCACCTCTGTCTCTCTGCTTTTCCTTCCTTCCCTCCATCACCTCTGTCTCTGCTTTTCCTTCCTTCCTCCATCACCTCTGTCTCTGCTTTTCCTTCCTTCCCTCCATCACCTCTGTCTCTGCTTTTCCTTCCTTCCCTCCATCACCTCTGTCTCTGCTTTTCCTTCCTTCCTCCATCCACCTCTGTCTCTGCTTTTCCTTCCTTCCCTCCGTCACCTCTGTCTCTGCTTTTCCTTCCCTCCATCACCTCTGTCTCTGCTTTTTCCTTCCTTCCCTCCATCACCTCTGTCTCTGCTTTTCCTTCCTTCCCTCCATCACCTCTGTCTCTGCTTTTCCTTCCTTCCCTCCGTCACCTCTGTCTCTGCTTTTCCTTCCCTCCATCACCTCTGTCTCTGCTTTTCCTTCCTTCCCTCCATCACCTCTGTCCTCTGCTTTTTCCTTCCTTCCCTCCGTCACCTCTGTCTCTGCTTTTCCTTCCCTCCTCAAATCCTCTGTCTCTGCTTTTCCTTCCCTCAAGTCACCTCTGTCTCTGCTTTTCCTTCCCTCCGTCACCTCTGTCTCTGCTTTTCCTTCCCTCAAGTCACCTCTGTCTCTGCTTTTCCTTCCCTCCATCACCTCTGTCTCTGCTTTTCCTTCCCTCCATCACCTCTCTCTGCTTTTCCTTCCTTCCCTCCATCACCTCTGTCTCTGCTTTTCCTTCCTTCCCTCCATCACCTCTGTCTCTGCTTTTCCTTCCTCATCACCTCTGTCTCTGCTTTCCTTCCCTCCATCACTCTGTGTCTGCTTTTCCTTCCTTCCCTCCATCACCTCTGTCTCTGCTTTTCCTTCCCTCCATCACCCCTGTCTCTGCTTTTCCTTCCCTCCATCACCTCTGTCTCTGCTTTTCCTTCCCTCCATCACCTCTGTCTCTGCTTTTCCTTCCTTCCCTCCATCACCTCTGTCTCTGCTTTTCCTTCCCTCCGTCACTCTGTCTCTGCTTTTCCTTCCCTCCATCGCCTCTGTCTCTGCTTTTCCTTCCTTCCCTCCATCACCTCTGTCTCTGCTTTTCCTTCCCTCCATCACCTCTGTCTCTGCTTTTCCTTCCCTCCATCACTCTCTCTGCTTTTCCTTCCCCCTCCATCACCTCTGTCTCTGCTTTTCCTTCCTTCCCTCCATCACCTCTGTCTCTGCTTTTCCTTCCCTCCATCTCCTCTGTCTCTGCTTTTCCTTCCTTCATCACCTCTGTCTCTGCTTTTCCTTCCCTCCATCACCTCTGTCTCTGCTTTTCCTTCCCTCCATCACCTCTGTCTCTACTTTTCCTTCCCTCCGTCTCCTCTGTCTCTGCTTTTCCTTCCCTCCATCACCTCTGTCTCTGCTTTTCCTTCCCTCCATCACCTCTGTCTCTGCTTTTCCTTCCCTCCATCACCTCTGTCTCTGCTTTTCCTTCCCTCCATCACCTCTGTCTCTGCTTTTCCTTCCCTCCATCACCTCTGTCTCTGCTTTTCCTTCCCTCCATCACCTCTGTCTCTGCTTTTCCTTCCCTCCATCTCCTCTGTCTCTGCTTTTCCTTCCCTCCATCTCCTCTCTCTGCTTTTCCTTCCTTCCCTCCATCACCTCTGTCTCTGCTTTTCCTTCCCTCCATCACCTCTGTCTCTGCTTTTCCTTCCTTCCTCCATCATCCTCTGTCTCTGCTTTTCCTTCCCTCCATCCTCTGTCTCTGCTTTTCCTTCCTTCCCTCCATCACCTCTGTCTCTGCTTTTCCTTCCTTCCCTCCATCACCTCTGTCTCTGCTTTTCCTTCCCTCCATCACCTCTGTCTCTGCTTTTCTTTCCCTCCATCACCTCTGTCTCTGCTTTTCTTTCCCTCCATCTCCTCTGTCTCTGCTTTTCCTTCCCTCCATCACCTCTGTCTCTGGTTTTCCTTCCCCTCCATCCTCTGTCTCTGCTTTTTCCTTCCCTCCATCTCCTCTGTCTCTGCTTTTCCTTCCCTCCATCTCCTCTCTCTGCTTTTCCTTCCTCCATCTCCTCTGTCTCTGCTTTTCCTTCCCTCCATCTCACTCTCTCTGCTTTTCTTTCCCTCCATCACCTCTGTCTCTGCTTTCCTTCCCTCCATCACCTCTGTCTCTGCTTTTCTTTCCCTCCATCACCTCTGTCTCTGCTTTTCCTTCCCTCCATCTCCTCTCTCTGCTTTTCCTTCCCTCCATCACCTCTGTCTCTGCTTTTCCTTCCCTCCTTCACCTCTGTCTCTGCTTTTCCTTCCCTCCATCTCCTCTGTCTCTGCTTTTCCTTCCCTCCATCTCCTCTCTCTCTGCTTTTCCTTCCTTCCCTCCGTCACCTCTGTCTCTGCTTTTCCTTCCCTCCATCTCCTCTCTCTCTGCTTTTCCTTCCTTCCCTCCGTCACCTCTGTCTCTGCTTTTCCTTCCCTCCATCTCTCTGTCTCTGCTTTTCCATTCCCTCCATCATCCTCTGTCTCTGCTTTCCTTCCTTCCCTCCATCACCTCTGTCTCTGCTTTTCCTTCCCTCCATCTCCTCTCTGCTTTTCCTTCCTTCCCTCCATCACCTCTGTCTCTGCTTTTCTTTCCTCCATCACCTCTGTCTCTGCTTTTCTTTCCCTCCATCTCCTCTGTCTCTGCTTTTCCTTCCCTCCATCACCTCTGTCTCTGCTTTTCCTTCCCTCCATCACCTCTGTCTCTGCTTTTCCTTCCCTCCATCTCCTCTGTCTCTGCTTTTTCCTTCCCCTCCATCTCCTCTCTCTCTGCTTTTCCTTCCTTCCCTCCATCTCCTCTCTCTCTGCTTTTCCTTCCTTCCTCAGTCACCTCTGTCTCTGCTTTTCCTTCCCTCCATCACCTCTGTCTCTGCTTTTCCTTCCCTCCATCACCTCTGTCTCTGCTTTTCCTTCCCTCCATCACCTCTGTCTCTGCTTTTCCTTCCCTCCATCTCCTCTGTCTCTGCTTTCCTTCCCTCCATCTCCTCTGTCTCTGCTTTTCCTTCCCTTCCCCTCACCTCTGTCTCTGCTTTTCCTTCCTTCCCTCCATCACCTCTGTCTCTGCTTTTCCTTCCCTCATCTCCTCTGTCTCTGCTTTCCTTCCCTCCATCACCTCTGTCTCTGCTTTTCCTTCCCTTCCCTCCATCACCTCTTTGTCTCTGCTTTTCCTTCCCTCCATCTCCTCTGTCTCTTTTCCTTCCCTCCATCACCTCTGTCTCTGCTTTCCTTCCTTCCCTCCATCACCTCTGTCTCTGCTTTTCCTTCCCTCCATCTCCTCTGTCTCTGCTTTTCCTTCCCTCCATCACCTCTGTCTCTGCTTTTCTTTCCCTCCATCACCTCTGTCTCTGCTTTTCCTTCCTTCCCTCCATCACCTCTGTCTCTGCTTTTCCTTCCCTCCATCACCTCTGTCTCTGCTTTTCCTTCCCTCCATCACCTCTGTCTCTGCTTTTCCTTCCTTCCCTCCATCACCTCTGTCTCTGCTTTTCCTTCCTTCCCTCCATCACCTCTGTCTCTGCTTTTCCTTCCCTCCATCCCCTCTGTCTCTGCTTTTCCTTCCCTCCATCACCTCTGTCTCTGCTTTTCCTTCCTTCCCTCCATCACCTCTGTCTCTGCTTTTCCTTCCTTCCCTCCATCACCTCTGTCTCTGCTTTTCCTTCCCTCCATCACCTCTGTCTCTGCTTTTCCTTCCCTCCATCACCTCTGTCTCTGCTTTTCCTTCCTTCCCTCCATCACCTCTGTCTCTGCTTTTCCTTCCCTCCATCACCTCTGTCTCTGCTTTTCCTTCCTTCCCTCCATCACCTCTGTCTCTGCTTTTCCTTCCCTCCATCACCTCTGTCTCTGCTTTTCTTCCTTCCATCACCTCTGTCTCTGCTTTTTCTTCCTTCCCTCCATCACCTCTGTCTCTGCTTTTCCTTCCTTCCCTCCATCACCTCTGTCTCTGCTTTTCCTTCCCTCCATCACCTCTGTCTCTGCTTTTCTTTCCCTCCATCACCTCTGTCTCTGCTTTTCCTTCCTTCCTTCCCTCCATCACCTCTGTCTCTGCTTTTCCTTCCTTCCCTCCATCACCTCTGTCTCTGCTTTTCCTTCCCTCCATCTCCTCTGTCTCTGCTTTTCCTTCCTCCATCTCCTCTCTCTGCTTTTCCTACCCTCCATCACCTCTGTCTCTGCTTTTCCCTTCCCTCCATCTCCTCTGTCTCTGCTTTTCCTTCCCTCCATCTCCTCTGTCTCTGCTTTTCCTTCCTCCATCACCTCTGTCTCTGCTTTTCCTTCCTTCCCTCCATCACCTCTGTCTCTGCTTTTCCTTCCCTCCATCCTCTGTCTCTTTTTCCTTCCCTCCATCTCCTCTGTCTCTGCTTTTCCTTCCCTCCATCTCTCCTCTCTCTCTGCTTTTCCTTCCTTCCCTCCATCTCCTCTCTCTCTCTCTGCTTTTCCTTCCTTCCCTCAAACCTCTGTCTCTGCTTTTCCTTCCCTCCATCACCTCTGTCTCTGCTTTTCCTTCCCTCCATCACCTCTGTCTCTGCTTTTCCTTCCCTCCATCTCCTCTGTCTCTACTTTTCCTTCCCTCCATCTCCTCTGTCTCTGCTTTTCCTTCCTTCCCTCCGTCACCTCTGTCTCTGCTTTCCTTCCTTCCCTCCATCACCTCTGTCTCTGCTTTTCTTCCCTCCATCTCCTCTGTCTCTACTTTTCCTTCCCTCCATCACCTCTGTCTCTGCTTTTCCTTCCCTCCATCACCTCTGTCTCTGCTTTTCCTTCCCTCCATCACCTCTGTCTCTCTTTTCTTTCCCTCCATCACCTCTGTCTCTGCTTTTCCTTCCTTCCCTCCATCACCTCTGTCTCTGCTTTTCTTTCCCTCCATCACCTCTGTCTCTGCTTTTCTTTCCCTCCATCACCTCTGTCTCTGCTTTTCCTTCCATCACCTCTGTCTCTGCTTTTCCTTCCTTCCCTCCATCACCTCTGTCTCTGCTTTTCCTTCCTTCCCTCCATCACCTCTGTCTCTGCTTTTCCTTCCCTCCATCACCTCTGTCTCTGCTTTCTTCCTTCCCTCCATCACCTCTGTCTCTGCTTTTCCTTCCTTCCCTCCATCACCTCTGTCTCTGCTTTTCCTTCCCTCCATCACCTCTGTCTCTGCTTTTCTTTCCCTCCATCCTCTGTCTCTGCTTTTCTTTCCCTCCATCACCTCTGTCTCTGCTTTTCTTTCCCTCCATCACCTCTGTCTCTGCTTTTCTTTCCCTCCATCACCTCTGTCTCTGCTTTTCCTTCCTTCCCTCCATCACCTCTGTCTCTGCTTTCCTTCCCTCCATCACCTCTGTCTCTGCTTTTTTCTTCCTTCCCTCCATCACCTCTGTCTCTGCTTTTCTTCCTTCCCTCCATCACCTCTGTCTCTGCTTTTCCTTCCTTCCCTCCATCACCTCTGTCTCTGCTTTTCCTTCCTTCCCTCCATCACCTCTGTCTCTGCTTTTCCTTCCTCCATCACCTCTGTCTCTGCTTTCTTTCCCTCCATCACCTCTGTCTCTGCTTTTCTTTCCCTCCATCACCTCTGTCTCTGCTTTTCTTTCCCTCCATCACCTCTGTCTCTGCTTTTCCTTCCTTCCTTCCCTCCATCACCTCTGTCTCTGCTTTTCCTTCCTTCCTCCATCACCTCTGTCTCTGCTTTTCCTTCCTTCCCTCCATCACCTCTGTCTCTCTACTTTTCCTTCCTTCCCTCCATCACCTCTGTCTCTGCTTTTCCTTCCTTCCCTCCATCACCTCTGTCTCTGTTTCTCCTTCCTTCCTTCCCTCCATCACCTCTGTCTCTGCTTTTCCTTCCTTCCCCCTCCATCACCTCTGTCTCTGCTTTTCCTTCCTTCCTTCCCTCCATCACCTCTGTCTCTGCTTTTCCTTCCTTCCCCCTCCATCACCTCTGTCTCTGCTTTTCCTTCCTTCCCTCCATCACCTCTGTCTCTGCTTTCCTTCCCCTTCCCTCCATCACCTCTGTCTCTGCTTTTCCTTCCTTCCCTCCATCACCTCTGTCTCTGCTTTTCCTTCCTTCCCTCCATCACCTCTGTCTCTGCTTTTCCTTCCTTCCCTCCGTCACCTCTGTCTCTGCTTTTCCTTCCTTCCCTCCGTCACCTCTGTCTCTGCTTTTCCTTCCTTCCCTCCGTCACCTCTGTCTCTGCTTTTCCTTCCTTCCCTCCGTCACCTCTGTCTCTGCTTTTCCTTCCTACCCTCCGTCACCTCTGTCTCTGCTTTTCCTTCCCCCTCCGTCACCTCTGTCTCTGCTTTTCCTTCCTACCCTCCGTCACCTCTGTCTCTGCTTTTCCTTCCTTCCCTCCGTCACCTCTGTCTCTGCTTTTCCTTCCTTCCCTCCGTCACCTCTGTCTCTGCTTTTCCTTCCTTCCCTCCATCACCTCTGTCTCTGCTTTTCCTTCCTTCCCTCCGTCACCTCTGCTTTCCTTCCTTCCCTCCGTCACCTCTCTCTGCTTTTCCTTCCTTCCCTCCGTCACCTCTGTCTCTGCTTTTCCTTCCTTCCCTCCGTCACCTCTGTCTCTGCTTTTCCTTCCTTCCCTCCGTCACCTCTGTCTCTGCTTTTCCTTCCTTCCCTCCGTCACCTCTGTCTCTGCTTTTCCTTCCTTCCCTCCGTCACCTCTGTCTCTGCTTTCCTTCCTACCCTCCGTCACCTCTGTCTCTGCTTTTCCTTCCCCCTCCATCACCTCTGTCTCTGCTTTTCCTTCCTTCCCTCCATCACCTCTGTCTCTGCTTTTCCTTCCTACCCTCCGTCACCTCTGTCTCTGCTTTTCCTTCCTTCCCTCCGTCACCTCTGTCTCTGCTTTTCCTTCCTTCCCTCCGTCACCTCTGTCTCTGCTTTTCCTTCCTACCCTCCGTCACCTCTGTCTCTGCTTTTCCTTCCTACCCTCCATCACCTCTGTCTCTGCTTTTCCTTCCTTCCCTCCGTCACCTCTGTCTCTGCTTTTCCTTCCTTCCCTCCGTCACCTCTGTCTCTGCTTTTCCTTCCTTCCCTCCGTCACCTCTGTCTCTGCTTTTCCTTCCTTCCCTCCATCACCTCTGTCTCTGCTTTTCCTTCCTTCCCTCCATCACCTCTGTCTCTGCTTTTCCTTCCTTCCCTCCATCACCTCTGTCTCTGCTTTTCCTTCCTTCCCTCCGTCACCTCTCTCTGCTTTTCCTTCCTACCCTCCATCACTTCTGTCTCTGCTTTTCCTTCCTACCCTCCATCAACTCTGCCTCTGCTTTTCCTTCCTTCCCTCCATCACCTCTGTCTCTGCTTTTCCTTCCTTCCCTCACCTCTGTCTCTGCTTTTCCTTCCCTCCATCACCTCTGTCTCTGCTTTTCCTTCCTTCCCTCCATCACCTCTGTCTCTGCTTTTCCTTCCTTCCCTCCATCACCTCTGTCTCTGCTTTTCCTTCCTTCCCTCCATCACCTCTGTCTCTGCTTTTCCTTCCTTCCCTCCATCACCTCTGTCTCTGCTTTTCCTTCCTTCCCTCCATCACCTCTGTCTCTGCTTTTCCTTCCTTCCCTCCATCACCTCTGTCTCTGCTTTTCCTTCCCTCCGTCACCTCTGTCTCTGCTTTTCCTTCCCTCCGTCACCTCTGTCTCTGCTTTTCCTTCCCTCCGTCACCTCTGTCTCTGCTTTTCCTTCCCTCCGTCACCTCTGTCTCTGCTTTTCCTTCCCTCCGTCACCTCTGTCATCTTTCCTTCCCTCCGTCACCTCTGTCTCTGCTTTTTCTTCCCTCCGTCACCTCTGTCTCTGCTTTTTTCTTCCCTCCGTCACCTCTGTCTCTGCTTTTCCTTCCTTCCCTCCGTCACCTCTGTCTCTGCTTTTCCTTCCTTCCCTCCGTCACCTCTGTCTCTGCTTTTCCTTCCTACCCTCCGTCACCTCTGTCTCTGCTTTTCCTTCCTTCCCTCCCATCTCTGTCTCTGCTTTTCCTTCCTTCCTCCATCACCTCTGTCTCTGCTTTTCCTTCCTTCCCTCCATCACCTCTGTCTCTGCTTTTCCTTCCCTCCATCACCTCTGTCTCTGCTTTTCCTTCCCTCCGTCACCTCTGTCTCTGCTTTTCCTTCCCTCCGTCACCTCTGTCTCTGCTTTTCCTTCCCTCCGTCACCTCTGTCTCTGCTTTTCCTTCCCTCCGTCACCTCTGTCTCTGCTTTTCCTTCCCTCCATCACCTCTGTCTCTGCTTTTCCTTCCTTCCCTCCATCACCTCTGTCTCTGCTTTTCCTTCCTTCCCTCCGTCACCTCTGTCTCTGCTTTTCCTTCCTTCCCTCCATCACCTCTGTCTCTGCTTTTCCTTCCTTCCCTCCATCACCTCTGTCTCTGCTTTTCCTTCCCTCCATCACCTCTGTCTCTGCTTTTCCTTCCTTCCCTCCATCACCTCTGTCTCTGCTTTCCTTCCTTCCTCCATCACCTCTGTCTCTGCTTTTCCTTCCTTCCCTCCATCACCTCTGTCTCTGCTTTTCCTTCCTTCCCTCCATCACCTCTGTCTCTGCTTTTCCTTCCCTCCGTCACCTCTGTCTCTGCTTTTCCTTCCCTCCATCACCTCTGTCTCTGCTTTTCCTTCCTACCCTCCATCACCTCTGTCTCTGCTTTTCCTTCCTTCCCTCCATCACCTCTGTCTCTGCTTTTCCTTCCTACCCTCCATCACCTCTCTCTGCTTTTCTTCCTACCCTCCATCACCTCTGTCTCTGCTTTTCCTTCCTACCCTCCATCACCTCTGTCTCTGCTTTTCCTTCCCTCCGTCACCTCTGTCTCTGCTTTTCCTTCCTACCCTCCATCAACTCTGTCTCTGCTTTTCCTTCCTTCCCTCCATCACCTCTGTCTCTGCTTTTTCCTTCCCTCCATCACCTCTGTCTCTGCTTTTCCTTCCCCCCGTCCATCACCTCTGTCTCTGCTTTTCCTTCCTACCCTCCATCACCTCTGTCTCTGCTTTTCCTTCCTTCCCTCCATCACCTCTGTCTCTGCTTTTCCTTCCCTCCATCACCTCTGTCTCTGCTTTTCCTTCCTTCCCTCCATCACCTCTGTCTCTGCTTTTCCTTCCTTCCCTCCATCACCTCTGTCTCTGCTTTTCCTTCCTTCCCTCCATCACCTCTGTCTCTGCTTTTCCTTCCTTCCCTCCATCACCTCTGTCTCTGCTTTTCCTTCCCTCCATCACCTCTGTCTCTGCTTTTCCTTCCCTCCATCACCTCTGTCTCTGCTTTTCCTTCCCTCCATCACCTCTGTCTCTGCTTTTCCTTCCCTCCATCACCTCTGTCTCTGCTTTTCCTTCCCTCCATCACCTCTGTCTCTGCTTTTCCTTCCCTCCGTCACCTCTGTCTCTGCTTTTCCTTCCCTCCATCACCTCTGTCTCTGCTTTTCCTTCCCTCCATCACCTCTGTCTCTGCTTTTCCTTCCTTCCCTCCATCACCTCTGTCTCTGCTTTTCCTTCCTTCCCTCCATCACCTCTGTCTCTGCTTTTCCTTCCCTCCATCACCTCTGTCTCTGCTTTTCCTTCCTTCCCTCCATCACCTCTGTCTCTGCTTTTCCTTCCTTCCCTCCGTCACCTCTGTCTCTGCTTTTCCTTCCTTCCCTCCGTCACCTCTGTCTCTGCTTTCCTTCCCTCCATCACCTCTGTCTCTGCTTTTCCTTCCCTCCGTCACCTCTGTCTCTGCTTTTCCTTCCCTCCATCACCTCTGTCTCTGCTTTTCCTTCCTTCCCTCCGTCACCTCTGTCTCTGCTTTTCCTTCCTTCCCTCCATCACCTCTGTCTCTGCTTTTCCTTCCTTCCCTCCATCACCTCTGTCTCTGCTTTCCTTCCTTCCCTCCATCACCTCTGTCTCTGCTTTTCCTTCCTTCCCTCCATCACCTCTGTCTCTGCTTTTCCTTCCTTCCCTCCATCACCTCTGTCTCTGCTTTTCCTTCCTTCCCTCCATCACCTCTGTCTCTGCTTTTCCTTCCCCCTCCGTCACCTCTGTCTCTGCTTTTCCTTCCTTCCCTCCGTCACCTCTGTCTCTGCTTTTCCTTCCTTCCCTCCGTCACCTCTGTCTCTGCTTTTCCTTCCCTCCATCACCTCTGTCTCTGCTTTTCCTTCCTTCCCTCCATCACCTCTGTCTCTGCTTTTCCTTCCCTCCCTCACCTCTGTCTCTGCTTTCCTTCCTTCCCTCCATCACCTCTGTCTCTGCTTTTCCTTCCCTCCATCACCTCTGTCTCTGCTTTTCCTTCCTTCCCTCCATCACCTCTGTCTCTGCTTTTCCTTCCCTCCGTCACCTCTGTCTCTGCTTTTCCTTCCCTCCATCACCTCTGTCTCTGCTTTTCCTTCCTTCCCTCCATCACCTCTGTCTCTGCTTTTCCTTCCTTCCCTCCATCACCTCTGTCTCTGCTTTTCCTTCCTTCCCTCCATCACCTCTGTCTCTGCTTTTCCTTCCCTCCGTCACCTCTGTCTCTGCTTTTCCTTCCCTCCATCACCTCTGTCTCTGCTTTTCCTTCCTTCCCTCCATCACCTCTGTCTCTGCTTTTCCTTCCTTCCCTCCGTCACCTCTGTCTCTGCTTTTCCTTCCTACCCTCCATCACCTCTCTCTTTCTTTTCCTTCCTACCCTCCATCACCTCTGTCTCTGCTTTTCCTTCCCTCCCACCTCTGTCTCTGCTTTCCTTCCCTCAAGTCACCTCTGTCTCTGCTTTTCCTTCCTTCCCTCCGTCACCTCTGTCTCTGCTTTTCCTTCCTTCCCTCCGTCACCTCTGTCTCTGCTTTTCCTTCCTTCCCTCCGTCACCTCTGTCTCTGCTTTTCCTTCCTTCCCTCCATCACCTCTGTCTCTGCTTTTCCTTCCCTCCCTCCATCACCTCTGTCTCTGTTTTTCCTTCCTTCCCTCCGTCACCTCTGTCTCTGCTTTTCCTTCCCTCCATCACCTCTGTCTCTGCTTTTCCTTCCTACCCTCCATCACCTCTGTCTCTGCTTTTCTTTCCCTCCATCACCTCTGTCTCTGCTTTTCCTTCCTTCCCTCCGTCACCTCTGTCTCTGTTTTCCTTCCTTCCCTCCATCACCTCTGTCTCTGCTTTTCCTTCCCTCCATCACCTCTGTCTCTGCTTTTCCTTCCTACCCTCCGTCACCTCTGTCTCTGCTTTTCCTTCCCTCCGTCACCTCTGTCTCTGCTTTTCCTTCCCTCCGTCACCTCTGTCTCTGCTTTTCCTTCCCTCCATCACCTCTGTCTCTGTTTTCCTTCCTTCCATCACCTCTGTCTCTGCTTTTCCTTCCCTCCATCACCTCTGTCTCTGCTTTTCCTTCCTACCCTCCATCACCTCTGTCTCTGCTTTTCCTTCCTTCCCTCCGTCACCTCTGTCTCTGCTTTTCCTTCCTACCCTCCATCACCTCTCTCTGCTTTTCCTTCCTACCCTCCATCACCTCTGTCTCTGCTTTTCCTTCCTCCATCACCTCTGTCTCTGCTTTTCCTTCCTCCGTCACCTCTGTCTCTGCTTTTCCTTCCTTCCCTCCGTCACCTCTGTCTCTGCTTTTCCTTCCTTCCCTCCGTCACCTCTGTCTCTGCTTTTCCTTCCTTCCCTCCATCACCTCTGTCTCTGCTTTTCCTTCCTTCCCTCCGTCACCTCTGTCTCTGCTTTTCCTTCCTTCCCTCCGTCACCTCTGTCTCTGCTTTTCCTTCCTTCCCTCCACACCTCTGTCTCTGCTTTTCCTTCCTTCCCTCCATCACCTCTGTCTCTGCTTTTCCTTCCTTCCCTCCATCACCTCTCTCTGTTTTTCCTTCCTACCCTCCATCACCTCTGTCTCTGCTTTTCCTTCCTTCCCTCCATCACCTCTGTCTCTGCTTTTCCTTCCTTCCCTCCATCACCTCTGTCTCTGCTTTTCCTTCCTACCCTCCATCACCTCTGTCTCTGCTTTTCCTTCCTACCCTCCATCACCTCTGTCTCTGCTTTTCCTTCCTTCCCTCCATCACCTCTGTCTCTGCTTTTCCTTCCTTCCCTCCATCACCTCTGTCTCTGCTTTTCCTTCCTACCCTCCATCACCTCTGTCTCTGCTTTTCCTTCCTTCCCCTCCATCACCTCTGTCTCTGCTTTTCCTTCCTTCCCTCCATCACCTCTGTCTCTGCTTTTCCTTCCTTCCCTCCATCACCTCTGTCTCTGCTTTTCTTTCCCTCCATCACCTCTGTCTCTGCTTTTCTTTCCCTCCGTCACCTCTGTCTCTGCTTTTCCTTCCCTCCGTCACCTCTGTCTCTGCTTTTCCTTCCTTCCCTCCGTCACCTCTGTCTCTGCTTTTCCTTCCTTCCCTCCATCACCTCTGTCTCTGCTTTTCCTTCCCTCCGTCACCTCTGTCTCTGCTTTTCCTTCCTTCCCTCCGTCTCCTCTGTCTCTGCTTTTCCTTCCTTCCCTCCGTCCCCTCTGTCTCTGCTTTTCCTTCCCTCCCTCCATCACCTCTGTCTCTGCTTTTCCTTCCTTCCCTCCATCACCTCTCTCTGCTTTTCCTTCCTACCCTCCATCACCTCTGTCTCTGCTTTTCCTTCCTACCCTCCATCAACTCTGTCTCTGCTTTTCCTTCCTTCCCTCCATCACCTCTGTCTCTGCTTTTCCTTCCTACCCTCCATCACCTCTGTCTCTGCGTTTCCTTCCTACCCTCCATCACCTCTGTCTCTGCTTTTCCTTCCTTCCCTCCATCACCTCTGTCTCTGCTTTTCCTTCCTTCCCTCCATCACCTCTGTCTCTGCTTTTCCTTCCTTCCCTCCATCACCTCTGTCTCTGCTTTTCCTTCCCTCCTCACCTGTCTCTGCTTGTGTCCTTCCCTCCGTCACCTCTGTCTCTGCTTTTCCTTCCCTCCGTCACCTCTGTCTCTGCTTTTCCTTCCCTCCGTCACCTCTGTCTCTGCTTTCCTTCCCTCCGTCACCTCTGTCTCTGCTTTTCCTTCCCTCCGTCACCTCTGTCTCTGCTTTTCCTTCCTCCGTCACCTCTGTCTCTGCTTTTCCTTCCCTCCGTCACCTCTGTCTCTGCTTTTCCTTCCCTCCGTCACCTCTGTCTCTGCTTTTCCTTCCTCCGTCACCTCTGTCTCTGCTTTTCCTTCCCTCCGTCACCTCTGTCTCTGCTTTTCCTTCCCTCCGTCACCTCTCTGCTTTTCCTTCCTACCCTCCATCACCTCTCTCTGCTTTTCCTTCCTTCCCTCCATCACCTCTGTCTCTGCTTTTCCTTCCTTCCCTCCATCACCTCTGTCTCTGCTTTCCTTCCTTCCCTCCATCACCCCTGTCTCTGCTTTTCCTTCCCTCCGTCACCTCTGTCTCTGCTTTTCCTTCCCTCCATCACCTCTGTCTCTACTTTTCCTTCCTTCCCTCCATCACCCCTGTCTCTGCTTTTCCTTCCCTCCGTCACCTCTGTCTCTGCTTTTCCTTCCCTCCGTCACCTCTGTCTCTGCTTTTCCTTCCCTCCATCACCTCTGTCTCTGCTTTTCCTTCCTTCCCTCCATCACCTCTGTCTCTGCTTTTCTTTCCCTCCATCACCTCTCTCTGCTTTTCCTTCCTACCCTCCGTCACCTCTGTCTCTTTTTCCTTCCCTCCATCACCTCTGTCTCTGCTTTTCCTTCCTCCATCACCTCTGTCTCTGCTTTTCCTTCCCTCCATCACCTCTGTCTCTGCTTTTCCTTCCCTCCATCACCTCTGTCTCTGCTTTTCCTTCCCTCCCTCCATCACCTCTGTCTCTGCTTTTCCTTCCTTCCCTCCCTCACCTCTGTCTCTGCTTTTCCTTCCCTCCATCACCTCTCTCTGCTTTTCCTTCCTACCCTCCGTCACCTCTGTCTCTGCTTTTCCTTCCCTCCATCACCTCTGTCTCTGCTTTTCCTTCCCTCCATCACCTCTGTCTCTGCTTTTCCTTCCCTCCATCACCTCTGTCTCTGCTTTTCTTTCCCTCCATCACCTCTGTCTCTGCTTTTCCTTCCCTCCATCACCTCTGTCTCTGCTTTTCCTTCCTTCCCTCCATCACCTCTGTCTCTGCTTTTCCTTCCCTCCATCACCTCTGTCTCTGCTTTTCCTTCCCTCCATCACCTCTGTCTCTGCTTTTCCTTCCCTCCATCACCTCTGTCTCTGCTTTTCCTTCCCTCCATCACCTCTCTCTGCTTTTCCTTCCTTCCCTCCATCACCTCTGTCTCTGCTTTTCCTTCCCTCTGTCACCTTTGGTTTTAGTGGTCTCGGATGACTGGGAAACTGACACCACTCATAACGATGGGGATATAACCTCTGTTTATAATCATAGTTGTGGGTCTGTGTAATGTCCTCATCTTTGTGAGTTTGTAGTGGTGTGGTCGTACCGGCTAGCCTCTTCATCTGCAGAGCAACGTGCTCTCTGAACTTAGGTACGTCAGTCTCTGTTTGGCAGTCGTTGTGGTCGTTGTGGCCGTCTCAGGTGAGGGTGTCTGGCTGGAAGAGAGGTCGCCTTGCCTGCCACCCCTGTGGCACTGTAAACCAACCGTTCCAGCCCTGACCGCCCGCCCGCCCGCCCGGGGGCTGCTTTAGAGAGCCAGCCAGGCCCATGAATACTGCATGGTGGAGCTTTTATTACACCAGGGGCTGGAGTGTAAATAAGATCCAGGCAATGGGGCACGTTTACTGGGGTCAGGACGGGGGGGAAGAGGGGGTGGGGACGGGCGGCTGGGTAACCTTGCTCCCAGGTCCTCTAGTCACCAGGCCTGTCACTGTAACTCACTGGTGGAGGGTTGGCCCTGAGGGGGGGTCAAGGACAGTGGATCTACTGGGCCCATTACATTACAGGCTGCATGGAGGATAGAGACTGGAGTGTAGACTACTCACCCGCTCTAACAGTGAGGTTGTACTGTCGTCGTGTCATCACTCTGTTGGGGAGTAGAGGAAGAACATTAGGCTACCTGCCTGGTATAAGTGACACACTCATCCTGAGGTGTCTGTTAGCTCACCTGTTAGATTTAAATGTGATCTTGTATCTTCACAACGACTGTTGTTATGGTTCATCTGCTTGTCCCCTGGTTTCCTGGTTCATTAGTGACAGAATGGTGTAGACGTGAGAAAAGAGGTTAGCCTCCAAAACAGTTACTAATCACGTCATCGTAAAGAACCATCTTCCTGACTGAGTCAGCAGGTTTTTTTTCTGTGAACCTGAACATGTTCAGCATGATAAAATAATGATGATTTGCTCTGTTCGTTGGCTACACACAGAATCAGTCCAATCACTATTTAACATCTCTGGCTCTCCGCTCCGGTCTCAATTAACAGTCTTCCTCTTGTCTTAATTAAGAACCAGTAGTCGTGCTTAATTGATATTGATTGTAGCTTAAAGGAGGAGTAACACATCAAAACGAAAAGGTGAAAGTACGCCTCAAATACACAGAGGCCTTTTACAGACCTAAAGGAGAGTTCACTAGGTAACATCCACGGGTGGGAGGAGTGGTAGCCGTTCCTACGAAGGACCTGTGTTCGATGCATTCTCATGCCTTCATGCATTTAAGACTCAGCTGTAATTAGGACCCCAGTACCTGACATGAATGCTTATAGTAAACCTTATGATACAAAGTCGTTACATGTAAAGCTAAAACCAAGTTTAAAACGCCACTGTCATGAAGTATCTTAAGTAGAAACAGTATGTCGGTGTGTCCAGCGCCCGGCCTACGAGGGATGGTCTGTTTGTCCTGACTGGAGGGTAGTTATCAGACGACCCAGACCAGACACTAAGAGGTGTTATTAATTAAAGGGCCAGTTTAGAGGTGCAACACGATCCTCCTATCTACCACGCATTAATCACACACCCTGGTCTGAGCTCATACACGCCGGCCTACCCTGTTGACAGGTGAAACCTCGGGAGGTATCCAGTATACCTGGCTGTCGTAAACAAACTGGTGAACTGGCCTGGTGACGTACGCCCTCCCTGTGGCCCTCACCCCCGGCAGCTGTTCTACGGGGACAAGAGGATTGGATGTTGAGACATTGGCGCTTTTGGTAAACCGACCCTCTTGGCCGGTAACTAAACCCGCCGATGGGCATTAAGGAGTTTCATAATTAAATCATCAAGGTCGTCTAGGCCAGCCGGCGCTCCTCGGCTGTTTGGTTTACCTGCCACCTGAAACCTGTCTGGAGAACTGTGACGATACAGGACTGACTGGGCTCAATGGACATGTGTCATGAAGGCTATTGTTTTGACCTCTGACCTTTTTAATGATGGAAATGCTGTTAGACTAAGAGACATGTTGTCATGAAGGCTATTGTTTTGACCTCTGACCTTTTTAATGATGGAAATGCTGTTAGACTAAGAGACATGT
>NW_026288780.1:27500-34646 GCF_023373465.1 Oncorhynchus keta | reverse complement strand
CTACCTCCCTACCCCCTCTCTCTCCCTCTCTCCCTTTCTCCTCCTACCTCCCTACCTCCTTTCCTTCCTTTACTTCCTTCCTTTTCTTTCTGAGCCCTTTACTTTTTATTTCCTTCCTTTCTTTCCTTCCCTTTATTTCCTTCTTTCTTTCTTTCCTTCTCTCATCTTCTTGATTTTTCCTGATTTCTCTTTCTTTCTGTTTCCTTGCATTTTCTTACTTTCCTTTCTTTCTTCCTTATCTTCTTTTCTTTCTTATTTCCTTTCTTTCCTTACTTCTTCTTTTCTTCTTACTTTCCTTCTTACTTTTCTTTCTCTTACTTCTTTCCTTCCTTATTTCCTTTTCTTCCTTCCTTTACTCTCTTCCTTATCTTCCTTTCCTTCCTTATCTTTCTTCCTTGTATTTCCTCTCTCTTTCTCTCCTCTTCCTTCGCTTCCTTCCTTCCTCTCTCTCCCTCCTCTCCTTCCTTCCTTCTCTCCTTCTTCTCCTTCCCTTTCTCTTCAGCTTTACTTTCTGCCTTCCTTCCTTCTCTTCTCTTCTTCCTTCTCTCCTCTAGACTTTACTTCCTTCTCTTCTCGTCCTTTCCTTCCTTTCTCTTTCCTTCTCCTTTCCTTCTCCTTTCTCCTTCTCCTCCTCTCCCTCCTCTCCTCCTCCTCTCCTTCCCTCCTCTCCCTCCTTCCCTCCTCCTCCTCTCCTTCCCTTCCCTTCCCTTTCCTTCCTCTCTCCCTTCCTTTCCTCTCCTTTCCTTTCCTTTCCCGCCTTCCTCCCTCCCTTTCTCCTTCCTTTCCACTTTCCCTTCTCTCCCTCCCTCCCTCCTTCCCTCCTTTTTCCTTTCTCCTATTTCCTCCTCCTTTACTCCTTCTTTCCTCTCCTCCTTCCCTCCTTCCTTCCTTTCCTTCCCTTTACTTACTTCCTTCCTCTTTCCTAGCCTTTACTTTCCTTACTTACTTACTTACTTCCTTACTTACTTACTTACTTACTTCCTTTTTCCTTCCTTCTTCCTGTTTTTCTTTCCTTTTATTTCCTTTCCTTCCTTTCCTTCCTTCCTTTCTTCCTTCCTTTCCTTCTATCCTTTCCTTTCCTTTTCTTTCCTTTTCTTTACTTTCTTTGTTACTTCCTTCCTTCTCTTCTTCCTTTCCTTTCCTTCCCCTTCCTTTCCTTTCCTTTCCTTCCTTTTCCTCCTTCTTTCTTCCTTTCCTTCCTTTTTCTTCCTTTCCTTCTTCCTTCTTTTCTTCTTCCTTTCCTCCTTTCTTCTCCTTCCTCTCTCCCTTTCCTTTACTTCCCTTCATTTCTTTCATTTCCTTCCTTCTACCTTTTTCTTCCTTCCTTTCCTTCTTCCTTTCTTCTCTTCCTTCCTTCTTCCTTTCCTTCCTTTCCTTCCTTCTTTCCTTCCTTTCCTTCCTTCTTCTCCTTCTTCCTTTCCTTCCTTTCTCTTCCTTTCTTTCCTTCCTTCCTTCCTTTCCTTTCTTCCTCTTCTTCCTTTCCTTCCTTCCCTCCTTCCTTCCTTTCCTTCCTTCCTTCCTTCCTCCCTTCCTCCTCCCTTTCCCTTCCCTCCTTCCCTCCCTTCCCTTCCTTCCTCTTCCTTACTCCTCCCTCTCCTCCTCCCTTACCTCTCCTCTCTCCTCCCCTACTCTCCTTTCTTTCTTCCCTATACTCCTCTCTCTCTCCTTCCTACCTCCCTTTCTTTCCTCCCCTACTCTCCCTTTCTCTCCTTCCTTCCCTCCTTTCCTCCTCCTCTCTCTCCTTCCCTTCCTCCTTCCTCTCCTTCCCTCCCTTTCCTCCTTCCTCTTACTCTCCCTCTTTCCTTCCTTACCTTTCCTCTTTCTTCCTTCTTTACTTCTCTTCCTTCCTTCCTTCCTTCTTTTCTTCCTTCCTTATTATCTTCTTTCTTCCTTTTTTTCTTCCTTTCTTTTCTTCCTTTATCTTCCTTTCCTTCCTTATTTCCTTTCCTTCCTTTATATCCTTTCTTTTTACTTTCTTTCTTCCTTTACCTCCTCTACCACTCTCCCCTAAATGTCTCAACCCGTAACCCACATCCCGCTCCAATACTCGTGGGGTAAAAATGAGTCATCAGGACCGAAATGGCTCCCTACAAATGTGCTTGTGTGAAGTTTATTTACAAAATGCGATATTATTTTCACATTTGTGGGTTTTTTCATCAGGAATTAATGTGTATGGGTACCTTCATGTGTGTAAAATATTTCTGTTCTCAGTAATATTTCAACTGGTTTAGTTGCAAAATGCTGTAAATTCATTGGTTAGCTGGAATGGAATGTTATTGTCCTATATATATTATATTTAACATGTAAATTCAACACATCGTCAATATAACCTCACGCTAGTGTTTGGTCAGAGTTAGGCCTTGTCCAAAATGACACTTCACTTCACTCACACACACACTCATACACACATACACACACACACTCACACACTCACTCACATACACTCTCTCTGTTCACACACATACACTCTGTCTCTTCCTTTCTTGTCTCTCACATCTCTCTCTTTCCTCTGTCACACTCTGTCTCTCTCTCTCTCTGTCACACACACGCACACACTCACACACATTTCTCACACACACACACACACTTTCTTCTTCACACTTTCTCACACATCTCACTTTTTTCACACACACACTTCTCTCTCTCTCTCTCTCTCACTCTCTCTCTCTCTCTCTCTCAGACTCTCTCTCTCTCTTCTCTCTCTCTCTCTCTCTCTCTCTACTTCTCGCTCCTCTCTCAGCTCTTTCTGCCAAGTTATTTTGTCATCTCTCGGTCTTAAATAGCTGACAGGGTGAGTGATGAGGAAGAGAGAATATCAGGGCAAAAGTCACCTTTACGTACAGATCTAGGCTCAGCTTACTCTATCCACATCCTAGCCTTAACCATTAGGGAGAGAACTCTTAAGACTGAGATCAGTGTTTAAAGGTAAATGTTCAGGGCTTCTGCAGGGTGAGGTCAGGGTAGAGGTCGACTGAGGTAGACCTCTCACTTTTTTTTCTTTTCATACAGACGCATATTACACATATTTATTACACACACACATTATTATTACATTATTACACACACACACACACACACACACACACACACACACACACACACACACACACACACACACACACACACACACACACACACACACACACACACACACACACACACACACACACACACACAATACCAGCGGTCTGTTTATCTTCTCTTCTCTAAATCCTCCATATTTCCTCCCTCTTCACAAATTCCTGTGGTTATGTAAGAGAGAGATAAGAGGAGGGAGGAGGAGAGGGAGGAGGAGGAGAGGAGGAGGAAAGGAGAGCAGGAGAGGAGGAGGAAAGGAGAGAGATGGAGAGGAGGGAGAGGGAAAAGGAGGGAATTAGGAGAGGAGGGGAGGAGGAAGAGCACATTAATTGCAGTGTAGAGGACCTGCTGCTGAGCTGGTAATTAAGTAGACTCTGCCAACCTTATGGGAGATAAGAGGTATTCACTGTACTGGACCACCCTACCCTATCACCCCTCTTTCTTTCAACAACAACAACAACTTTCTTTCTCTTCTTTCAACTTTCAACTTTCTTTCAACAACTTTCTTTCAACAACAACTTTCTTTCTCTCCTCTCTTTTGTCTCTGTTTCTATGCAGATCACACATCAAGCTTCTGGCCTTCCTCTTTCTAATTGGTTGTTGTGGATTTATGAATGATTGTTGTCATTCTGTTCATTCTGTGATTCTTGTTATTATTATGCTGTTTGGGAGAGCCTTCCCTTTCACTCCCTGACAACACACACACAAACGCACACACACACACATACACACACGTGCATACACACACACAAACCCCTCCCCTTTCTAACCACAGTCCCTCCCCTCACAACTGGCTATTATGTAACACAAGTCTCTGGGTATTAGTTATAAATTTCATACATTTGTATTAATGTGCACTCTCCCTCCTTTTTTCTCTCCCTCCTTTTTCTCTCCCTCCTTTTTTCTCTCCTCCTTTTTCTCTCCCTCCTCTGTCTGCATCGGTCCCTCTGTATCTTGCCTTAACCCTCTGCCATCTCTTCTCTTTCTCCATCTCTCTCTCACTCTCTACCTCTCTTTCTCCGTCTCTCACTCTCTACCTCTCTTCTCCGGTCTCTCACTCTACCTCTCTTCTCTGGTCTCTCGCTCTCAACCTCTCTATCATCCATCCATCCCTCTCCATCGTCCCCCACCTCTCCCTCACCTCCCTCTCTGCCTCTCCTTTCCCTCCATCCCTCTCCCATCGTCCCACCTCTCCCTCACCTCCTCTGCCTCTCCTTTTTCTCCATCCCTCCATGGTCCCCACCTCTCCCTCACCTCCTCTCTACCTCTCCTTTTCTCTATCCTCTCTCCCTCTTCTACCTCTCCTTTCCCTCCATCCTCTCCTCACCTCCTCTCACTCTCTTTCCTCTCCATCCCTCTCCATCGTCCCCATCTCTCCTCACCTCCTTCTCTACCTCTCCTTTCCCTCCATCCCTTCACTCACCACCTCCCTCTCTACCTCTCCTTTCCCTCCATCCCTCTCCCTCACCACCTCCTTCTACCTCTCATTTCCTCCATCCCTCTCTCTCACTTCCTCTCTACCTCTCTTTCCCTCCATCCCTCTCCTCACCACCTCTCTACCTCTCCTTTCCCTCCATCCCTCTCCCTCACCTCCTCTCTACCTCTCCTTTCCCTCCATCCCTCTCCTCTCACCTCCTCTCTACCTTCTCCTTTCTCTCCATCCCTCCCCATCGTCCCCACTCTCTCCTCACTTCCTTTCTACCTTCTCCTTTCCTCCATCCCTCTCTCCTCACCACCTCCTTCTACCTCTCCTTTCCCTCCATCCCTCTCCCTCACCACCTCCTTCTACCTCTCCTTTCCTCCATCCCTCTCCTCACCACCTCCTTCTCTACCTCTCCTTTCCTCCATCCTCTCCTCACCTTCCTTCTACCTCTCCTCTTTTCCCTCCATCCCTCTCCTCACCTCCTCTCTACTTCTCCTTTCCCTCCATCCTCTCCTCACCACCTCCTCTCTACCTCTCCTTTTCCTCCATCCCTTCTCCTCACCACCTCCTTCTACCTCTCCTTTCCCTCCATCCTCTCCCTCACCCTCCTCTCTACTCTCCTTTCCCTCCATCCCTCTCCTCACCACCTCCTCTCCTACCTCTCCTTTCCCTCCATCCCTCTCCCTCCCACCTCCTCTCTACCTCTCCTTTCCCTCCATCCCTCTCCCTCACCTCCTCTCTACTCTCCTTTCCTCCATCCCTCTCCTCACCTCCTCACCTCTCCTTCCTCCATCCCTCCCCTCACCTCTCTCTTCTACTCTTCCTTTCCCTCCATCCTTCTCTCCCTCACCTTCTCTCTACCTCTCCTTTCCTTCCATCCCTCTCCCTCACCACCTCCTCTCTACCTCTCCTTTCCCTCCATCCCTCTCTCACTCTCCTTCTCTCTACCTCTCCTTCCTCCATCCTCTCTCACTTCACTTCTCCTTTCTCTCTAATCCTCTCTCCTCACCACCTCCTTCCTACCTTCTTCCTTTCCTCCATCTCTCTCTCACCACCTCTCTCTCTACTCCTTCTCTCAGTCCATCCTCTCTCACCTCCTTCTCTACCTCTCCTTTCCCTCCATCCTTCTCTCACCACCTTTCTACCTCCTTCCTTCTCTCCATCCCTCTCTCACCTCCTTCTACTCTATCTCTCCTTTCCCTCCATCCCTCTCTCACCTTCTCTCACCTTCTTCCTTTCTCTCCATCCCTCTCCCTCACTCCTTCTCTACTCTCCTTTCCCTCCATCCCTTCTCCTCACCACCTCCTTCTACCTCTCCTTTTTCCCTCCATCCTCTCCTCACCTCCTCTCCACCTCTCCTTTCCCTCCCATCCCTCTCCTCACCTCCTCTCTACTTCTCCTTTCCCTCCATCCCTCTCCCTCACCTCCTCTCTACCTCTCCTTTCCCTCCATCCTCTCCTCACCTCCTCTCTACCTTCCTTTTCACTCCATCCCTCCTCACTCACTCTCCTCCTACCTCTCCTTTTCCCTCCATCCCTTCTCCTCACCACTCTCCTCTCTACTCTCTCCTTTCCCTCCATCCTCCTCACCTCACCTCCTCTCTACCTCTCCTTTCCCTCCATCCCTCTCCCTCACCACCTCCCCTCTTACCTCTCCTTTCCTCTCCATCCCTCTCCCTCACTCTCCTCTCTACCTCTTCCTTTCCCTCCATCCCTCTCCTCACCTCCTCTCTACCTCTCCTTTCCTCTCCATCCCTCTCCCTCACCTCCTCTCTACCTCTCCTTTCCCTCCATCCCTCTCCCTCACCACCTCCTCTCTACCTCTCCTTTCCTCCATCCCTCTCCCTCACCTCCTCTCTACCTCTCCTTTCCTCCATCCCTCTCCCTCACCACCTCCTCTCTACCTCTCTTTTCCTCCATCCCTCCCCTCACCTCCTCTCTACCTCTCCTTTCCCTCCATCCCTCTCCCTCACCTCCTTCCCTACCTCTCCTTTCCCTCCATCCCTCTCCCTCACCCTCCTCTCTACGTCTCCTTTCCCTCCATCCCTCTCCTCACCACCTCCTCTCTACCTCTCCTTTCCCTCCATCCCTCTCCTCATCACCTCCTCTCTACCTCTCTCCTTTCCCTCCATCCCTCTCCCTCACCACCTCCTCTTTACCTCTCCTTTCCCTCCATCCCTCTCCCTCACCTCCTCTCTACTCTCCTTTCCTCCATCCCTCTCCCTCCTCCTACCTCTCCTTTCCCTCCATCCTCTCCTCACCTCCTCCTCTCTACCTCTCTCCTTTCCCTCCATCCCTCTCCCTCACCACCTCCTCTCTACCTCTCCTTTCCCTCCATCCCTCTCCCTCACCTCTCTCTCTACACTCTCCTTTCTCTCCATCCCTCTCTCCTCACCTCCTTCTCTACCTCTCCTTTCCCTCCATCCCTCTCCTCACCTTCCTCTCTACCTCTCCTTCCTCCATCCCTCTCCTCACCTTCTCTACGTCTCCTTTTCCTCCATCCCTCTCCCTCACTCACTCCTTCTCTACCTCTCCTTTCCCTCCATCCTCTCCTCACCTCCTTCTCTACATCTCCTTTCCCTCCATCCCTCTCCCTCACCTCCTCTCTCACTCTCCTTTCTCCTCTCCATCCTCTCCCTCACCTCT
>NW_026288780.1:20000-22500 GCF_023373465.1 Oncorhynchus keta | reverse complement strand
TCTAATGGCAGACAGCAATGTAGTGCGCTGTCAACCCACAGCTCTCTGCGTCCTCCCCATAGAGGACACTGTCCCTCATCTAATGGCAGACAGCAATGTAGTGCGCTGTCAACCCACAGCTCTCTCGTCCTCCCCAGAGAGGACACTGTCCCTCATCTAATGGCAGACAGCAATGTAGTGCGCTGTCAACCCACAGCTCTCTGTGTCCTCCCCATAGAGGACACTGTCCCTCATCTAATGGCAGACAGCAATGTAGTGCGCTGTCAACCCACAGCCTCTCTGCGTCCTCCCCCATAGAGGACACTGTCCTCATCTAATGGCAGACAGCAATGTAGTGTGCTGTCAACCCACAGCTCTCTGCGTCCTCCCCCATAGAGGACACTGTCCTCATCTAATGGCAGACAGCAATGTTGTGCGCTGTCAACCCACAGCTCTCTGCGTCCTCCCCATAGAGGACACTGTCCTCATCTAATGGCAGAGACAGCAATGTAGTGTGCTGTCAACCCACAGCTCTCTGCGTCCTCCCCATAGAGGACACTGTCCTCATCTAATGGCAGACAGCAATGTAGTGTGCTGTCAACCCACAGCTCTCTGCGTCCCTCCCCATAGAGGACACTGTCCTCATCTAATGGCAGACAGCAATGTAGTGCGCTGTCAACTCACAGCTCTCTGCGTCCCTCCCCATAGAGGACACTGTCCCTCATCTAATGGCGGACAGCAATGTAGTGCGCTGTCAACCCACAGCTCTCTGCGTCCTCCCCATAGAGGACACTGTCCTCATCTAATGGCGGACAGCAATGTAGTGCGCTGTCAACCCACAGCTCTCTGCGTCCTCCCCATAGAGGACACTGTCCCTCATCTAATGGCAGACAGCAATGTAGTGTGCTGTCAACCCACAGCTCTCTGCGTCCTCCCCATAGAGGACACTGTCCCTCATCTAATGGCAGACAGCAATGTAGTGTGCTGTCAACCCACAGTCCCTCTGCCCCTCCCCATAGAGGACACTGTCCTCATCTAATGGCAGACAGCAATGTAGTGCGCTGTCAACCCACAGCTCTCTGCGTACTCCCCCATAGAGGACACTGTCCCTCATCTAATGGCAGGTAGCAATGTAGTGTGCTGTCAACCCACAGCTCTCTGCCTCCTCCCCATAGAGGACACTGTCCTCATCTAATGGCAGACAGCAATGTAGTGTGCTGTCAACCCACAGCTCTCATAGTCCCTCCCCATAGAGGACACTGTCCTCATCTAATGGCAGGTAGCAATGTAGTGTGCTGTCAACCCACAGCTCTCTGCGTCCTCCCCATAGAGGACACTGTCCCTCATCTAATGGCAGACAGCAATGTAGTGTGCTGTCAACCCACAGCTCTCTGCGTCCTCCCCCATAGAGGACACTGTCCCTCATCTAATGGCAGACAGCAATGTAGTGCGCTGTCAACCCACAGCTCTCTTCGCCCTCCCCCATAGAGGACACTGTCCCTCATCTTATGGCAGCAGTAGCAATGTAGTGTGCTGTCAACCCACAGCTCTCTGCCCTCCCCCATAGAGGACACTGTCCTCATCTAATGGCAGGTAGCAATGTAGTGTGCTGTCAACCCACAGCTCTCTGCGTCCTCCCCATAGAGGACACTGTCCTCATCTTATGGCAGACAGCAATGTAGTGTGCTGTCAACCCACAGCTCTCTGCGTCCTCCCCCATAGAGGACACTGTCCCTCATCTTATGGCAGGTAGCAATGTAGTGTGCTGTCAACCCACAGCTCTCTGCGCCCTCCCCATAGAGGACACTGTCCCTCATCTTATGGCAGGTAGCAATGTAGTGTGCTGTCAACCCACAGCTCTCTGCGTCCCTCCCCATAGAGGACACTGTCCTCATCTTATGGCAGGCAGCAATGTAAATCAAATCAAATCAAATCAAATGTATTTATATAGCCCTTCGTACATCAGCTGATATCTCAAAGTGCTGTACAGAAACCCAGCCTAAAACCCCAAACAGCAAGCAATGCAGGTGTAGAAGCACGGTGGCTAGGAAAACTCCTGAAAGGCCAAAACCTAGGAAGAAACCTAGAGAGGAACCAGGCTATGATGGGTGGCCAGTCCTCTTCTGGCTGTGCCGGGTGGAGATTATAACAGAACATGGCCAAGATGTTCAAATGTTCATAAATGACCAGCATGCTCGAATAATAATAAGGCAGAACAGTTGAAACTGGAGCAGCAGCACGGTCAGGTGGACTGGGGACAGCAAGGAGTCATCATGTCAGGTAGTCCTGGGGCATGGTCCTAGGGCTCAGGTCCTCCGAGAGAGAAAAAGAAAGAGAGAAGGAGAGAATTAGAGAACTCACACTTAGATTCACACAGGACACCGAATAGGACAGGAGAAGTACTCCAGATATAACAAACTGACCCTAGCCCCCCGACACATAAACTACTGCAGCATAAATACTGGAGGCTGAGACAGGAGTGCGCCGTCAACCCACAGGATGGGCAGCCTACTCTCATCAG
>NW_026288780.1:0-15000 GCF_023373465.1 Oncorhynchus keta | reverse complement strand
CAGTACTCAGCACCCCAACCAGGCAAGCCACACACACACAGAGAAACACACAGACACAGTACTCAGCACCCCAACCAGGCAAGCCACACACACACAGAGAAACACACAGACACCGTACTCAGCACCCCAACCAGGCAAGCCACACACACACAGAGAAACACACAGACACAGAGAAACACACAGACACAGTACTCAGCACCCCAACCAGGCAAGCCACACACACACAGAGAAACACACAGACACAGAGAAACACACAGACACAGTACTCAGCACCCGAACCAGGCAAGCCACACACACACACACAGAGAAACACACAGACACAGAGAAACACACAGGTACAGTACTCAGCACCCCAACCAGGCAAGCCACACACACACACAGAGAAACACACAGACACAGTACTCAGCACCCCAACCAGGCAAGCCACACACACACAGAGAAACACACAGAAACAGTACTCAGCACCCCAACCAGGCAAGCCACACACACACAGAGAAACACACAGACACAGTACTCAGCACCCCAACCAGGCAAGCCACACACACACAGAGAAACACACAGACACAGTACTCAGCACCCCAACCAGGCAAGCCACACACACACAGAGAAACACACAGACACAGTACTCAGCACCCCAACCAGGCAAGCCACACACACAAAGAAACACACAGACACAGTAACACCAAGGTCTGTACAGTACTGTACCTCATCCATTAGTCCCAGGTGTAACATCAAGGTCTGTACAGTACTGTACATCATCCATTAGTCCCAGGTGTAACACCAAGGTCTGTACAGTACTGTACCTCATCCATTAGTCCCAGGTGTAACATCAAGGTCTGGACAGTACTGTACATCATCCATTAGTCCCAGGTGTAACACCAAGGTCTGTACAGTACTGTACCTCATCCATTAGTCCCAGGTGTAACACCAAGGTCTGTACAGTACTGTGCCTCATCCATTAGTCCCAGGTGTAACATCAAGGTCTGTACAGTACTGTGCCTCATCCATTAGTCCCAGGTGTAACACCAAGGTCTGTACAGTACTGTGCCTCATCCATTAGTCCCAGGTGTAACACCAAGGTCTGTACAGTACTGTGCCTCATCCATTAGTCCCAGGTGTAACATCATGGTCTGTACAGTACTGTACCTCATCCATTAGTCCCAGGTGTAACATCAAGGTCTGTACAGTACTGTGCCTCATCCATTAGTCCCAGGTGTAACATCAAGGTCTGTACAGTACTGTACCTCATCCATTAGTCCCAGGTGTAACATCAAGGTCTGTACAGTACTGTACCTCATCCATTAGTCCCAGGTGTAACACCAAGGTCTGTACAGTACTGTACCTCATCCATTAGTCCCAGGTGTAACATCAAGGTCTGTACAGTACTGTGCCTCATCCATTAGTCCCAGGTGTAACACCAAGGTCTGTACAGTACTGTGCCTCATCCATTAGTCCCAGGTGTAACACCAAGGTCTGTACAGTACAGTGCCTCATCCATTAGTCCCAGGTGTAACACCAAGGTCTGTACAGTACTGTGCCTCATCCATTAGTCCCAGGTGTATCACCAAGGTCTGTACAGTACTGTACCTCATCCATTAGTCCCAGGTGTAACACCAAGGTCTGTACAGTACTGTGCCTCATCCATTAGTCCCAGGTGTAACACCAAGGTCTGTACAGTACTGTACCTCATCCATTAGTCCCAGGTGTAACACCAAGGTCTGTACAGTACTGTGCCTCATCCATTAGTCCCTGTATTCCTAAAGCACTTCTTTGTGTTTGCTATCCCAGATTAGAGTACTTCTACAATAGTTATATCATCAAATGAGGTTGGATTTGATCATTCATGTATAAATATCAGCTAATAAATTAAATAATAATCAAAGTGTATTTAGAGAATAAAAGTCTGCTACCCCATATCAAACACCTGAAATACTTTAATATTCTTGAGGTGAGTTTGATTTATGTAGCCTGGCATGAAGAGTTAGATATCGTTCTTTAGGGACTAGTCTAGGAGTTTGGTTGTCAATCTTGACAAGTTAACTCGAGTTTCACTTCAAAATTATTTCAACTATTTAAACCATATGACTCTTTGACCTGCAGTTGAAAGGCCTGTTGTGGTTAGTAGTTTTTTTTCTTCCTTGGTCCTCAATTAGAGAGTGGTCAGGGGTTAGCGTTAGCGTTAGGGTTAGCGTTAGCGTTAGGGTTAGCGTTAGGGTTAGCGTTAGGGTTAGGGTTAGCGTTAGGTTTAGCGTTAGGGTTAGGGTTAGGGTTAGGGTTAGGGTTAGCGTTAGGGTTAGCGCGTTAGGGTTAGGGTTAGGGTTAGGGTTAGCGTTAGGGTTAGCGTTAGCGTTAGGGTTAGGGTTAGCGTTAGGGTTAGCGTTAGGGTTAGCGTTAGGGTTAGCGTTAGGGTTAGGGTTAGCGTTAGGGTTAGCGTTAGGGTTAGGGTTAGGGTTAGGGTTAGGGTTAGCGTTAGGGTTAGCGTTAGCGTTAGGGTTAGCGTTAGGGTTAGGGTTAGCGTTAGGTTTAGCGTTAGGGTTAGGGTTAGCGTTAGCGTTAGGGTTAGCGTTAGGGTTAGGGTTAGCGTTAGCGTTAGGGTTAGGGTTAGTGTTAGGGTTAGCGTTAGCATCATTATAATGAAGGTGACACTTCTTGAAAGTCCAATTGCTGACATACAAAACATTTTGGGACTGTATCAAGAGTAGACTAATGAAGGAAAATACCAAAAGATCGTAGTTGGGTGAACTTCCCCTTTAAGGTTGTTGTTGCTGCTCCTGAGTGGTGCAGTCGTCTAAGGCATTGCATCTCAGTGCAAGAGTTGTCCCTACAGTCCCTGGTTCGAATCCAGGCTGTATCACATCCGGCCATGATTGGGAGTCCCATAGGGGGGTGCACAATTGGCCCAGTGCTGTCCGGGTTTGACCGGTGTAGGCCGGGAAGTAGAGGAGGGACGATACCCCTCTTTCAGCACAACAGGGTCGTCTGATAACGTACAGCCTGTCTGTCCCGCGAGCTCTCTTCTGTCACATTCCTTCCTTCTGTCTCTGGGATTCGATCCAGCAACCTTTCGGTTACTTACCCAATGCTCTAACCACTAGGCTACCTGTCACCCCTACACTCTAACCACTAGGCTACCTGTCGCCTCTACACTCTAACCACTAGGCTACCTGTCACCCCTACACTCTAACCACTAGTCCATCTACCGCCCCTACACTCTAACCACTAGGCTACCTGCCACCCCTACACTCTAACCACTAGTCTACCTGCCGCCCCTACACTCTAACCACTAGTCTACCTGTCTCCCCTACACTCTAACCACTAGGCTACCTGCCACCCCTACACTCTAACCACTAGTCTACCTGCCGCCCATACACTCTAACCACTAGGCTACCTGTCTCCCCTACACTCTAACCACTAGGCTACCTGTCACCCCTACACTCTAACCACTAGGCTACCTGTCTCCCTACACTCTAACCACTAGTCTACCTGCCGCCCATACACTCTAACCACTAGGCTACCTGTCTCCCCCTACACTCTAACCACTAGGCTACCTGCCGCCCTACACACTAACCACTAGGCTACCTGCCACCCCTACACTCTGACCGCTAGGCTACCTGCCACCCTACACTCTAACCACTAGGCTACCTGTCACCCCTACACTCTAACCACTAGGCTACCTGTCTCCCCTACACTCTAACCACTAGACTACCTGTCTCCCCTACACTCTAACTACTAGTCTACCTGCCGCCCACACACTCTAACCACTAGGCTACCTGTCTCCCCTACACTCTAACCACTAGTCTACCTCCCGCCCCTACACACTAACCACTAGGCTACCTGCCACCCCTACACTCTGACCGCTAGGCTACCTGCCACCCCTACACTCTAACCACTAGGCTACCTGTCACCCCTACACTCTAACCACTAGGCTACCTGTCTCCCTACACTCTAACCACTAGACTACCTGTCTCCCCTACACTCTAACTACTAGTCTACCTGCCGCCCACACACTCTAACCACTAGGCTACCTGTCTCCCTACACTCTAACCACTAGTCTACATCCCGCCCATACACTCTAACCACTAGGCTACCTGTCGCCCCTACACTCTAACCACTAGTCTACCTGCCGCCCCTACTCTAACCACTAGTCTACCTGCCGCCCCTACACTCTAACCACTAGGCTACCTGTCTCCCCTACACTCTAACCACTAGACTACCTGTCTCCCCTACACTCTAACCACTAGGCTACCTGCCACCCCTACACTCTAACCACTAGTCTACCTGCCCCATACACTCTAACCACTAGGCTACCTGCCTCCCCTACACTCTAACCACTAGGCTACCTGCCGCCCCTACACTCTAACCACTAGGCTACCTGCCGCCCCTACACTCTAACCACTAGGCTACCTGCCGCCCCTACACTCTAACCACTAGGCTACCCTGCCGCCTCTACACTCTAACCACTAGGCTACCTGCCACCCCTACACTCTAACCACTAGGCTACCTGCCGCCCCTACACTCTAACCACTAGGCTACCTGCCGCCCCTACACTCTAACCACTAGGCTACCTGCCGCCCCTACACTCTAACCACTAGGCTACCTGCCACCCCTACACTCTAACCACTAGTCTACCTGCCGCCCATACACTCTAACCACTAGGCTACCTGTCTCCCCTACACTCTAACCACTAGTCTACCTGCCGCCCATACACTCTAACCACTAGGCTACCTGCCACCCTACACTCTAACCACTAGGCTACCTGTCACCCCTACACTCTAACCACTAGTCTACCTGTCTCCCCTACACTCTAACCACTAGTCTACCTGCCGCCCCTACACTCTAACCACTAGGCTACCTGCCACCCCTACACTCTAACCACTAGGCTACCTGCCACTACACTCTAACCACTAGTCTACCTGCCGCCCATACACTCTAACCACTAGGCTACCTGTCTCCCCTACACTCTAACCACTAGTCTACCTGCCGCCCATACACTCTAACCACTGGGCTACCTGCCACCCCTACACTCTAACCACTAGGCTACCTGTCACCCCTACACTCTAACCACTAGTCTACCTGTCTCCCCTACACTCTAACCACTAGGCTACCTGCCGCCCTACACTCTAACCACTAGGCTACCTGCCGCCCCTACACTCTAACCACTAGGCTACCTGCCACCCCTACACTCTAACCACTAGTCTACCTGCCGCCCATACACTCTAACCACTAGGCTACCTGTCTCCCCTACACTCTAACCACTAGTCTACCTGCCGCCCATACACTCTAACCACTAGGCTACCTGCCACCCCTACACTCTAACCACTAGGCTACCTGTCACCCCTACACTCTAACCACTAGTCTACCTGTCTCCCCTACACTCTAACCACTAGTCTACCTGCCGCCCCTACACTCTAACCACTAGGCTACCTGCCACCCCTACACTCTAACCACTAGGCTACCTGCCACCCCTACACTCTAACCACTAGTCTACCTGCCGCCCATACACTCTAACCACTAGGCTACCTGTCTCCCCCTACACTCTAACCACTAGTCTACCTGCCGCCCATACACTCTAACCACTAGGCTACCTGCCACCCCTACACTCTAACCACTAGGCTACCTGTCACCCCTACACTCTAACCACTAGTCTACCTGTCTCCCCTACACTCTAACCACTAGTCTACCTGCCGCCCCTACACTCTAACCACTAGGCTACCTGCCACCCCTACACTCTAACCACTAGGCTACCTGCCACCCCTACACTCTAACCACTAGACTACCTATCACCCCTGGGGGTTATGGGGAACGTAGAGGGCCCTGGTCAAAAGTAGTGGGCCCTGGTCAAAAGTAGTGGGCCCTGGTCAAAAGTAGAGGGCCCTGGTCAAAAGTAGTGGATCCTGGTCAAAAGTAGAGGGCCCTGGTCAAAAGTAGAGGGCCCTGGTCAAAAGTAGTGGGTCCTGGTCAAAAGTAGAGGGCCCTGGTCAAAAGTAGAGGGCCCTGGTCAAAAGTAGGGCCCTGGTCAAAAGTAGGGGCCCTGGTCAAAAGTAGTGGGCCCTGGTCAAAAGTAGTGGGCCCTGGTCAAAAGTAGTGGGTCCTGGTCAAAAGTAGAGGGCCCTGGTCAAAAGTAGAGGGCCCTGGTCAAAAGTAGAGGGCCCTGGTCAAAGTAGAGGGCCCTGGTCAAAAGTAGTGGGCCCTGGTCAAAAGTAGTGGGCCCTGGTCAAAAGTAGTTTGCTATATAGGGAAGAGGGTGACATTTGAGAGGCATCTTCTGTCTCATTACTCTGTTCTCATGATTGAACATTGACTTTCAATGAGAAGCCTTTTCCTGGGATTGTTTTGTACCGTTATGACAGTTCAGTTGTAATTTACTGTGTCACCAGGGTGAAAATGATTGGCAGTTATAATGTTGTAATATCGCTGCAATATTACTGACACTTATCTACTCAAAGGGAGGGTTGACAAGGACAGAGGAAAGGAGACAATGACACAGGAAAGGAGACGATAAGCAAGGGGTAAAGGGGTCAAGGAGGAACGAAGGGAGCCCTTTAGCAGAATGGAATCCAGCTCCAGCTCCGTGATGTCACCGGTATGATGTCACCGGTATGATGTCACCGGTATGATGTCACCGGTATGATGTCAGATCACAGGAATGATTTGACAAATGAAGGAGGCATATCAAAAGTATTGGACCTGGAACAAAACTCAATCTGGGCTTCGTCACAAATGGCACCCTTTTCCCTACATAGTGCACTACTTTCGACCAGGGCCCGTAGGGAATAGTGTACAATAGCACATCGATTTTTAAAAAACACATAGGATTAAAACACGAAGAGAGCCTTCAGAGACTAATTTCCATTGTGGTCCTGCTTGTTTTAACAGTTCAATAAACAGTAGGGACCAGTGTTACTGTATACCAGACTGATACCATCTACCTCCTCTAACACGGTTACCCAGACCCTTACTGTTACACACACACACACACACACACACACACACACACACACACACACACACACACACACACAGACACACACACACACACACACACACACACACACACACACACACACACACACACACACACACACACACAGACACACACACACACACACACACACACACACACACACACACACACACACACACACACACACACACACACACACACACACACACACACACACACACACACACACACACACACTAGCCCCTCTCTGCGTCCTTCACTATACTGTAGTGTACTCTACTAACAGTAACTGTGTGGACTAGCTGTGTGGATCTCTCTCTGCTCTCCTCCCTCCCTCTCTTATGTGGTCTGGTGACTTGAGCTTGAGTGGCGTCACACATCTCTCTAATTGGCTAATTATTCTCTGTGTGTGTGTGTGTGTGTGTGTGTGTGTGTGTGTGTGTTCTGTGTATTCACTTGAATGATTCCAGTTGAGTATTTATAGCAGAACCAACAGTAGCTAGTAAGCAATACGGTCATAGCAGCTCCAGGCTCTGCATCCCAAATTCCCCACACAGTGCACTACTTTTCACCCTATGAGCCCTGGTCAAAAGCAGTGTACTACGTAGGGACTAGGGTACCATTTGACTCACTGCACTGTAACTTTAGCGTCAGCATATTTTACCATAAATCTCATATGTTTTAATGGGGGAAATGTTAGCATGGTTATGCTAATTAAAAACAGGATTAAATACGTTTTTCCACTGGAATGCTAACGCTACGTTAGCCTGAGGTGTGAGACAGAGGATGTATCCCAAATAGCACTCTATTCCCTACGTAGTGCACTGTATAGGGAAAGAGACAGTGTTGGGATGCTCAGTCATGTCTCGGGAGAGAACTGATGTTATTCTGGAGTCCAACAAACTCACACTCCTCCAAATTTGCATTATTTTACAGTCAAAAAATGTCATTGAGAGAAACGTATTTTTCATAAGAGACCTGTTGTATTACTTGTTGTTGTTAGACTGTTATCACCATATATATATATATATAGAGCCTTCTGTGCTCCTTGCAATGCCACCATAGAATGGTAGAACCACTCTTGTTCTGCTATTTCTATACCGTGATGCATTCCTATACAACACATTTTCCCCAAAAGTACTAGCATAAGTCACGTAAACACAGAAATAAACAAATGGCACATTGGATTCCTCATTTTAAAAATAAGTGGTGCTTTTCTTACCGAGGAGACAAAGTTAAATAAATTACGACCATCTGTATCTGTCTGTACCTCACATTAAGAGCAGCTTTGGATGAGAATAGGGACTCGTACCGTTGTGTTGAATAGACTGAAAGTTTCACTGTATGTTTTATAGCGGAACATCTGTCTGTTGACAGTAGCTACAGTCTGAGAGACTGTGTGTGTGTGTGTGTGTGTGTGTGTGTGTGTGTGTGTGTGTGTGTGTGTGTGCGTGTGTGCGTGTGTGCGTGTGTGCGTGTGTGTGCGTGTGTGTGTGTGTGTGTGTGTGTGTGTGTGTGTGTGTGTGTGTGTGTGTGTGTGTGTGTGCGTGTGTGCGTGTGTGTGTGTGTGCGCGTGCGCGTGCGTGTGTGTGTCAGGTCTGCTACTTCCGATAGTTAGACTAATACATTAAACAGAAGCACTGGCATAGATTTATGTTTTCAAAAGAAATTGCACCACAAAGCAGATTTCATCTAGCCTGGTCCCAGATATGTTTGTGGTCTTTCTAACTCAATTCAATTGTCAAAAGCCAAACATTTTTTTTGTCACGACAAGGAGTTTACATGATAGTATACTGGCACTCAGGCTAGATTTCATTACAGTGCAGCAAATGCAACACAACATGTGTGGAAATGTAATCAACAAAGTCATAAAGAAGTTGTTGCTGGTATTCTCATTCATTCCACATTCACCATAAAGTATACTAGTAAGGTAGCTTTGTAAGGTACCTGACTACAACCAGTAGTACGCGACATGTCATTCATTCCACATTCACCATAAAGTATACTAGTAAGGTAGCTTTGTAAGGTACCTGACTACAACCAGTAGTACGCGACATGTCATTCATTCCACATTCACCATAAAGTATACTAGTAAGGTAGCTTTGTAAGGTACCTGACTACAACCAGTAGTACACAACATGTCATTCATTCCACATTCACCATAAAGTATACTAGTAAGGTAGCTTTGTAAGGTACCTGACTACAACCAGTAGTACACGACATGTTCAACTTTCCCTTAAAGAGTGCTAACTGAGGATGTTACATTTGCTGTTAGTGTCTCTTGGCCTCGTTATAAAACAAATGTTAAATTAAGAAGTGAAGTTAGGTGATCAAGTTGCCAGATTTGTTTTCTTTAGCCAGACTAGAACCAGACCTGGCAACCACAGGATCCCAGTAAGGAGGTCATTATTGTTCAAACTGGAATCAGTTGCCAGGTCTGCCCCTCTTCCCTGGTCAGGGGATTCACTCCAGGCCATTGTTGATTAAAAGGCTGTTCCATTGTCTCCAGGATACTGGAATTGCTAGGCAACCCTACACTAGGAGGAAGGCATCCGTATTGTCCCAGAGAGCAAGTTCACTTACAACCCCCTCCCAAACCCTTTACCCCCTTCAAACCACCCTCCCCCCAAAAAAGGAGTTTGGGGGCGGGCCAGGGCTTGGGGTGGGGTGTGTGTTTGCATGTGTTTGCGTGTGTTTGCGCGCGCGCGTGTGTGTGTGTGCGCGTGTGTGTGTGTGTGTGTGTGCGTGGAATGGGAGGGAGTATGGGGTTGCAGGGATGAGTGGAGAGGGGGTGGGGTTAGGGGAGTGGAGGAGTAGAGGATTGTGTTTTGGGGCAAAATAATGGCTAGTGGGGGTGTTTTGGGAGTTTTTGGGGGGGTTGTGGAATGGTAATCAGTATGTTTACAATGGCCTGAGGGGAGTCCTGAGGAGAGTGGGAAACATGAGGAGAAAAGGGAGAGAGAGAGAGAGAGAGAGCAACAACGGGCAAGAAAGAAAGAGAGAGAGGAAGGAAGGAGAAAAAGAGAAAGGAGGTGGAGAGAGAGGAGGCGGAGAGAGAGGAGGTGGATTGAATATGCAGTGAGCCAGACTAGAGGTGAATAGAGTATGCAGTGAGCGAGACTAGAGGTGAATAGAGTATGCAGTGAGCCAGACTAGAGGTGGATAGAGTATGCAGTGAGCCAGACTAGAGGTGAATAGAGTATGCAGTGAGCGAGACTAGAGGTGAATAGAGTATGCAGTGAGCGAGACTAGAGGTGGATAGAGTATGCAGTGAGCCAGACTAGAGGTGGATAGAGTATGCAGTGAGCCAGACTAGAGGTGGATAGATTATGCAGTGAGCCAGACTAGAGGTGGATAGATTATGCAGTGAGCCAGACTAGAGGTGGATAGAGTATGCAGTGAGCCAGACTAGAGGTGAATAGAGTATGCAGTGAGCCAGACTAGAGGTGGATAGATTATGCAGTGAGCCAGACTAGAGGTGGATAGATTATGCAGTGAGCCAGACTAGAGGTGGATAGATTATGCAGTGAGCCAGACTAGAGGTGGATAGATTATGCAGTGAGCCAGACTAGAGGTGGATAGATTATGCAGTGAGCCAGACTAGAGGTGAATAGAGTATGCAGTGAGCCAGACTAGAGGTGGATAGATTATGCAGTGAGCCAGACTAGAGGTGGATAGATTATGCAGTGAGCCAGACTAGAGGTGGATAGATTATGCAGTGAGCCAGACTAGAGGTGGATAGAGTATGCAGTGAGCCAGACTAGAGGTGAATAGAGTATGCAGTGAGCCAGACTAGAGGTGGATAGAGTATGCAGTGAGCCAGACTAGAGGTGGATAGAGTATGCAGTGAGCCAGACTAGAGGTGAATAGAGTATGCAGTGAGCCAGACTAGAGGTGGATAGAGTATGCAGTGAGCCAGACTAGAGGTGAATGAGTATGCAATGAGCCAGACTAGAGGTGAATAGAGTATGCAGTGAGCCAGACTAGAGGTGGATAGAGTATGCAGTGAGCCAGACTAGAGGTGAATAGAGTATGCAGTGAGCCAGACTAGAGGTGAATAGAGTATGCAGTGAGCCAGACTAGAGGTGGACGCCTAACCGGCTGGTATCTCTGCAGTGTGTATTTATTGCATGTGACTAACTGGTGTTTCTGCTTTGAACAGACTTCAAGAAGCAGCTAACGGGACGGATGTTCTGCAACTTGACTAACTCTGATGTGTGTGTGTGTGTGTGTGTGTGTGTGTGTGTGTGTGTGTGTGTGTGTGTGTGTGTGTGTGTGTGTGTGTGTGTGTGTGTGTGTGTGTGTGTGTGTGTGTGTGTGTGTGTGTTCCTACAGACTTTGAAGAGCAGCTGTATGACACCAAGTTAACAGGCCAGACGTTCCGCCACCCCACAGTGTCTTCCCAGACTTCTGACGATACCACCACCCTGAGTCGTTCCCCTATCTCCCTCAACAACAAGAGACCTGAATTCCTCTTCCTGGTAAATATTTACACCTTTTATTGAACTTTACAGTTACCTACTTACTTACCTACTTACATTATGTTGCACAACGATGTTTTAGTTCAGGTATGATATATTTGGGCTTGAAATACCAGATCTGCATGTGTGACATCACATGTTATAGAGATTCTTAACATGTCGTTTCCTGTGAGTTGATGTCCAAATGTGTTTCAGAGCCGGGTTTTATGTAAATGTTACCTATGTATTGGCACTGTTTATTAATTAGAAACACCTGCTACAAAGTTCTTTCTGTTCGCGAGTCGTCTGAGAGCCAAACAGCTTTTCTCAATAGTCTACACTTGGGTTTCCACTAGATAAAACCGTCAAAATATATTGTACAAATTCATGGAAACAAAAATTTGTTTTTTTTTATGGGTCTTCATTTATGGTTAGTGTTAGGCTAAGGTTAGGAGTATAGTTAATGTTAGGGTTAAAGTGACAGGTTTAAAATCTGTTTTTTAAGAACAGAAAATGAAGAGAAAGACGTGGCTCGGGACTTTGTGGCTGTGGTAACTAGTGACAACCCTACGCTTGGCCGCCTTTGCCATGGAGCAAATTAAAATAAGGGGTGTCAACTAGTGTCTTAGCACCTCCCCTTTATTTTACCAGCAAATTATCATAATCCATTTTCTCATTTGTCAAGTTGCTCTTATTTGTTAGCTAGTCTGCATAAAACAAAATATATTACAATTTTAAAAATGTTAAAATTTCGTGACATGATTGCATTTTAGACCCCCAATCCAAACCGTTCAATCGTTAGGCTATCCGTATTACTGGAGCTTCTATTCTGGGGGTTTTCTATGGCGGAGTCGAGGCCGCAATTTAGATAACACATCATTATATAGCTGTGAGATTTAGATAACACATCATTCTATAGCTGTGAGATTTAGATAACACATCATTATATAGCTGTGAGATTTAGATAACACATCATTCTATAGCTGTGAGATTTAGATAACACATCATTATATAGCTGTGAGATATAGATAACACATCATTATATAGCTGTGAGATTTAGATAACACATCATTATATAGCTGTGAGATTTAGATAACACATCATTATATAACTGTGAGATTTAGATAACACATCATTCTATAGCTGTGAGATTTAGATTACACATCAATCTATAGCTGTGAGATTTAGATAACACATCATTCTATAGCTGTGAGATATAGATAACACATCATTCTATAGCTGTGAGATTTAGATAACACATCATTATATAGCTGTGAGATTTAGATAACACATCATTCTATAGCTGTGAGATTTAGATAACACATCATTCTATAGCTGTGAGATATAGATAACACACACATCATTATATAGCTGTGAGATTTAGATAACACATCATTCTATAGCTGTGAGATTTAGATAACACATCATTATATAGCTGTGAGATTTAGATAACACATCATTATATAACTGTGAGATTTAGATAACACATCATTCTATAGCTGTGAGAGATATAAATAACACATCATTATATAGCTGTGAGATTTAGATAACACATCATTATATAACTGTGAGATTTAGATAACACATCATTCTATAGCTGTGAGATTTAGATAACACATTGGGGCAGCAAGTAGCCTAGTGGTTAGAGGGATGCCAGATATCCTAGTGGTTAGAGGGATGCCAGATATCCTAGTGGTTAGAGGGATGCCAGATATCCTAGTGGTTAGAGGGATGCCAGATATCCTAGTGGTTAGAGGGATGCCAGATATCCTAGTGGTTAGGGGATGCCAGATATCCTAGTGGTTAGAGGGATGCCAGATATCCTAGTGGTTAGAGGGATGCCAGATATCCTAGTGGTTAGAGGGATGCCAGATATCCTAGTGGTTAGAGGGATGCCAGATATCCTAGTGGTTAGAGGGATGCCAGATATCCTAGTGGTTAGAGGATGCCAGATATCCTAGTGGTTAGAGGGATGCCAGATATCCTAGTGGTTAGAGGATGCCAGATATCCTAGTGGTTAGAGGGATGCCAGATATCCCTAGTGGTTAGAGGGATGCCAGATATCCTAGTGGTTAGAGGGATGCCAGATATCTAGTGGTTAGAGGGATGCCAGATATCCTAGCGGTTAGAGGGATGCCAGATATCCTAGCGGTTAGAGGGATGCCAGATATCCTAGCGGTTAGAGGATGCCAGATATCCTAGCGGTTAGAGGGATGCCAGATATCCTAGCGGTTAGAGGGATGCCAGATATCCTAGGGTTAGAGGGATGCCAGATATCCTAGTGGTTAGAGGGATGCCAGATATCCTAGTGGTTAGAGGGATGCCAGATATCCTAGTGGTTAGAGGATGCCAGATATCCTAGTGGTTAGAGGATGCCAGATATCCTAGCGGTTAGAGGGATGCCAGATATCCTAGTGGTTAGAGGGATGCCAGATATCCTAGCGGTTAGAGGATGCCAGATATCCTAGCGGTTAGAGGGATGCCAGATATCCTAGCGGTTAGAGGATGCCAGATATCCTAGCGGTTAGAGGGATGCCAGATATCCTAGTGGTTAGAGGATGCCAGATATCCTAGTGGTTAGAGGGATGCCAGATATCCTAGTGGTTAGAGGGATGCCAGATATCCTAGTGGTTAGAGGGATGCCAGATATCCTAGTGGTTAGAGGGATGCCAGATATCCTAGTGGTTAGAGGGATGCCAGATATCCTAGTGGTTAGAGGGATGCCAGATATCCCAGTGGTTAGAGTGATGCCAGATATCCTAGTGGTTAGAGGGATGCCAGATATCCTAGTGGTTAGAGGGATGCCAGATATCCTAGTGGTTAGAGGGATGCCAGATATCCTAGTGGTTAGAGGGATGCCAGATATCCTAGCGGTTAGAGGATGCCAGATATCCTAGCGGTTAGAGGGATGCCAGATATCCTAGCGGTTAGAGGGATGCCAGATATCCTAGCGGTTAGAGGGATGCCAGATATCCCTAGCGGTTAGAGGGATGCCAGATATCCTAGCGGTTAGAGGGATGCCAGATATCCTAGTGGTTAGAGGGATGCCAGATGTCCTAGTGGTTAGAGGGATGCCAGATATCCCCTAGTGGTTAGAGGATGCCAGATATCCTAGTGGTTAGAGGGATGCCAGATATCCTAGTGGTTAGAGGGATGCCAGATACTCCTAGTGGTTAGAGGGATGCCAGATATCCTAGTGGTTAGAGGATGCCAGATATCCTAGTGGTTAGAGGGATGCCAGATATCCAGTGGTTAGAGGGATGCCAGATATCCTAGTGGTTAGAGGGATGCCAGATATCCTAGTGGTTAGAGTGTTTGGACTAGTAACTGAAAGGTTACTGGAACAAATCCCTGAGCTGACAAGGTAAAAATCTGTCGTTCTGCTCCCTGAACAAGGCAGTTAACCCCACTGTTCCTAGACCAGTTAACCCACTGCTCCTAGGCCGTCATTGTAAATACGAATTTATTCTTAACTGACTTACATTAAGATTACATTTACTTAAAAAATATATATATATCTGCACAATGTAGATAACGAATTGGTTTATAGCTAGCTAGCTGGGTGAAATTATTACA
>NW_026288779.1:0-17843 GCF_023373465.1 Oncorhynchus keta | reverse complement strand
CGATTATAATATGACAGACCAGGTAGATCTACTGTCTCTATTATAAGATGACAGACCAGCTAGATCTACTGTCTCTATTATATTATGACAGACCAGCTAGATCTACTGTCTCTATTATATTATGACAGACCAGCTAGATCTGCTGTCTCTATAATATTATGACAGACCAGCTAGATCTACTGTCTCTATTATAATATGACAGACCAGCTAGATCTACGATCTCTATTGTAATATGACAGACCAGCTAGATCTACAGTCTCTATTATATTATGACAGACCAGCAAGATCTACTGTCTCTATTATATTATGACAGACCAGCTAGATCTACTGTCTCTATTATAATATGACAGACCAGCTAGATCTACTGTCTCTATTATAATATGACAGACCAGCTAGATCTACTGTCTCGATTATATTATGACAGACCAGCTGGATCTACTGTCTATATTATAATATGACAGACCAGCTAGATCTACTGTCTCTATTATATTATGACAGACCAGCTAGATCTACTGTCTCTATTATAATATGACAGACCAGCTAGATCTACTGTCTCTATTATAATATGACAGACCAGCTAGATCTACTGTCTCTATTATAATATGACAGACCAGCTAGATCTACTGTCTCTATTATATTATGACAGACCAGCTAGATCTACTGTCTCTATTATAATATGACAGACCAGCTAGATCTACGATCTCTATTGTAATATGACAGACCAGCTAGATCTACAGTCTCTATTATATTATGACAGACCAGCTAGATCTACTGTCTCTATTATATTATGACAGACCAGCTAGATCTACTGTCTCTATTATAATATGACAGACCAGCTAGATCTACTGTCTCTATTATAATATGACAGACCAGCTAGATCTACTGTCTCTATTATAATATGACAGACCAGCTAGATCTACTGTCTCTATTATATTATGACAGACCAGCTAGATCTACTGTCTCTATTATATTATGACAGACCAGCTAGATCCACTGTCTCTATTATATTATGACAGACCAGCTAGATCTACTGTCTCTATTATAATATGACAGACCAGCTAGATCTACGATCTCTATTGTAATATGACAGACCAGCTAGATCTACAGTCTCTATTATATTATGACAGACCAGCAATATCTACTGTCTCTATTATAAGATGACAGACCAGCTAGATCTACTGTCTCTATTATATTATGACAGACCAGCTAGATCTACTGTCTCGATTATAATATGACAGACCAGCTAGATCTACTGTCTCTATTATATTATGACAGACCAGCTAGATCTGCTGTCTCTATAATATTATGACAGACCAGCTAGATCTACTGTCTCTATTATATTATGACAGACCAGCTAGATCTACTGTCTCGATTATATTATGACAGACCAGCTAGATCTACTGTCTATATTATAATATGACAGACCAGCTAGATCTACTGTCTCTATTATATTATGACAGACCAGCTAGATCTACTGTCTCTATTATATTATGACAGACCAGCTAGATCTACTGTCTCTATTATATTATGACAGACCAGCTAGATCCACTGTCTCTATTATATTATGACAGACCAGCTAGATCTACTGTCTCTATTATAATATGACAGACCAGCTAGATCTACGATCTCTATTGTAATATGACAGACCAGCTAGATCTACAGTCTCTATTATATTATGACAGACCAGCAATATCTACTGTCTCTATTATAAGATGACAGACCAGCTAGATCTACTGTCTCTATTATATTATGACAGACCAGCTAGATCTACTGTCTCGATTATAATATGACAGACCAGCTAGATCTACTGTCTCTATTATATTATGACAGACCAGCTAGATCTGCTGTCTCTATAATATTATGACAGACCAGCTAGATCTACTGTCTCTATTATAATATGACAGACCAGCTAGATCTACGATCTCTATTGTAATATGACAGACCAGCTAGATCTACAGTCTCTATTATATTATGACAGACCAGCAAGATCTACTGTCTCTATTATATTATGACAGACCAGCTAGATCTACTGTCTCTATTATAATATGACAGACCAGCTAGATCTACTGTCTCTATTATAATATGACAGACCAGCTAGATCTACTGTCTCGATTATATTATGACAGACCAGCTAGATCTACTGTCTATATTATAATATGACAGACCAGCTAGATCTACTGTCTCTATTATATTATGACAGACCAGCTAGATCTACTGTCTCTATTATAATATGACAGACCAGCTAGATCTACTGTCTCTATTATAATATGACAGACCAGCTAGATCTACTGTCTCTATTATAATATGACAGACCAGCTAGATCTACTGTCTCTATTATATTATGACAGACCAGCTAGATCTACTGTCTCTATTATAATATGACAGACCAGCTAGATCTACGATCTCTATTGTAATATGACAGACCAGCTAGATCTACAGTCTCTATTATATTATGACAGACCAGCAAGATCTACTGTCTCTATTATATTATGACAGACCAGCTAGATCTACTGTCTCTATTATAGTATGACAGACCAGCTAGATCTACTGTCTATATTATAATATGACAGACCAGCTAGATCTACTGTCTCTATTATATTATGACAGACCAGCTAGATCTACTGTCTCTATTATATTATGACAGACCAGCTAGATCTACTGTCTCTATTATATTATGACAGACCAGCTAGATCTACTGTCTCTATTATATTATGACAGACCAGCTAGATCTACTGTCTCTATTATAATATGACAGACCAGCTAGATCTACGATCTCTATTATAATATGACAGACCAGCTAGATCTACTGTCTCTATTATATTATGACAGACCAGCTAGATCTACTGTCTCTATTATATTATGACAGACCAGCTAGATCTACTGTCTCTATTATAATATGACAGACCAGCTAGATCTACTGTCTCTATTATATTATGACAGACCAGCTAGATCTACTGTCTCTATTATAATATGACAGACCAGCTAGATCTACTGTCTCTATTGTAATATGACAGACCAGCTAGATCTACAGTCTCTATTATATTATGACAGACCAGCTAGATCTACTGTCTCTATTATATTATGACAGACCAGCTAGATCTACTGTCTCTATTATATTATGACAGACCAGCTAGATCTACTGTCTCTATTATAATATGACAGACCAGCTAGATCTACTGTCTCTATTATATTATGACAGACCAGCTAGATCTACTGTCTCTATTATATTATGACAGACCAGCTAGATCTACTGTCTCTATTATATTATGACAGACCAGCTAGATCCACTGTCTCTATTATATTATGACAGACCAGCTAGATCTACTGTCTCTATTATAATATGACAGACCAGCTAGATCTACTGTCTCTATTGTAATATGACAGACCAGCTAGATCTACAGTCTCTATTATATTATGACAGACCAGCTAGATCTACTGTCTCTATTATATTATGACAGACCAGCTAGATCTACTGTCTCTATTATAATATGACAGACCAGCTAGATCTACTGTCTCTATTATATTATGACAGACCAGCTAGATCTACTGTCTCTATTATATTATGACAGACCAGCTAGATCTACTGTCTCTATTATAATATGACAGACCAGCTAGATCTACTGTCTCTATTATAATATGACAGACCAGCTAGATCTACTGTCTCTATTATATATGACAGACCAGCTAGATCTACTGTCTCTATTATATTATGACAGACCAGCTAGATCTACTGTCTCTATTATATATGACAGACCAGCTAGATCTACTGTCTCTATTATAATATGACAGACCAGCTAGATCTACTGTCTCTATTATATTATGACAGACCAGCTAGATCTACTGTCTCTATTATAATATGACAGACCAGCTAGATCTACTGTCTCTATTATAATATGACAGACCAGCTAGATCTACTGTCTCTATTATAATATGACAGACCAGCTAGATCTACTGTCTCTATTATAATATGACAGCTAGATATGACAGACCAGCTAGATCTACTGTCTCTATTATATTATGACAGACCAGCTAGATCTACTGTCTCTATTATAAGATGACAGACCAGCTAGATCTACTGTCTCTATTATATTATGACAGACCAGCTAGATCTACTGTCTCTATTATAATATGACAGACCAGCTAGATCTACTGTCTCTATTATATTATGACAGACCAGCTAGATCTACTGTCTCTATTATAATATGACAGACCAGCTAGATCTACTGTCTCTATTATATTATGACAGACCAGCTAGATCTACTGTCTCTATTATATTATGACAGACCAGCTAGATCTACTGTCTCTATTATAATATGACAGACCAGCTAGATCTACTGTCTCTATTATAATATGACAGACCAGCTAGATCTACTGTCTCTATTATATTATGACAGACCAGCTAGATCTACTGTCTCTATTATATTATGACAGACCAGCTAGATCTACTGTCTCTATTATAATATGACAGACCAGCTAGATCTACTGTCTCTATTATATTATGACAGACCAGCTAGATCTACTGTCTCTATTATATATGACAGACCAGCTAGATCTACTGTCTCTATTATAATATGACAGACCAGCTAGATCTACTGTCTCTATTATATTATAGACAGACCAGCTAGATCTACTGTCTCTATTATATTATGACAGACCAGCTAGATCTACTGTCTCTATTATAATATGACAGACCAGCTAGATCTACTGTCTCTATTATAATATGACAGACCAGCTAGATCTACTGTCTCTATTATAATATGACAGACCAGCTAGATCTACTGTCTCTATTATAATATGACAGACCAGCTAGATCTACTGTCTCTATTATAATATGACAGACCAGCTAGATCTACTGTCTCTATTATAATATGACAGACCAGCTAGATCTACTGTCTCTAATATAATATGACAGACCAGCTAGATCGATTGTCTCTATTATAATATGACTGACCATCTAGATCTACTGTCTCTATTGTAATATGACAGACCAGCTAGATTACTGTCTCTATTATATTATGACAGACCAGCTAGATCTACTGTCTCTATTATAATATGACAGACCAGCTAGATCTACTGTCTCTATTATAATATGACAGACCAGCTAGATCTACTGTCTCTATTATAATATGACAGACCAGCTAGATCTACTGTCTCTATTATATTATGACAGACCAGCTAGATCTACTGTCTCTATTATAATATGACAGACCAGCTAGATCTACTGTCTCTATTATAATATGACAGACCAGCTAGATCTACTGTCTCTATTATAATATGACAGACCAGCTAGATCTACTGTCTCTATTATAATATGACAGACCAGCTAGATCTACTGTCTCTATTATATTATGACAGACCAGCTAGATCTACTGTCTCTATTATAATATGACAGACCAGCTAGATCTACTGTCTCTATTATATTATGACAGACCAGCTAGATCTACTGTCTCTATTATAATATGACAGACCAGCTAGATCTACTGTCTCTATTATAATATGACAGACCAGCTAGATCTACTGTCTCTATTATATTATGACAGACCAGCTAGATCTACTGTCTCTATTATAATATGACAGACCAGCTAGATCTACTGTCTCTATTATAATATGACAGACCAGCTAGATCTACTGTCTCTATTATAATATGACAGACCAGCTAGATCTACTGTCTCTATTATAATATGACAGACCAGCTAGATCTACTGTCTCTATTATATTATGACAGACCAGCTAGATCTACTGTCTCTATTATATTATGACAGACCAGCTAGATCTACTGTCTCTATTATAATATGACAGACCAGCTAGATCTACTGTCTCTATTATATTATGACAGACCAGCTAGATCTACTGTCTCTATTATATTATGACAGACCAGCTAGATCTACTGTCTCTATTATATTATGACAGACCAGCTAGATCTACTGTCTCTATTATAATATGACAGACCAGCTAGATCTACTGTCTCTATTATAATATGACAGACCAGCTAGATCTACTGTCTCTATTATATATGACAGACCAGCTAGATCTACTGTCTCCATTATATTATGACAGACCAGCTAGATCTACTGTCTCTATTATAATATGACAGACCAGCTAGATCTACTGTCTCTATTATATTATGACAGACCAGCTAGATCTACTGTCTCTATTATAATATGACAGACCAGCTAGATCTACTGTCTCTATTATAATATGACAGACCAGCTAGATCTACTGTCTCTATTATAATATGACAGACCAGCTAGATCTACTGTCTCTATTATATTATGACAGACCAGCTAGATCTACTGTCTCTATTATAATATGACAGACCAGCTAGATCTACTGTCTCTATTATATTATGACAGACCAGCTAGATCTACTGTCTCTATTATAATATGACAGACCAGCTAGATCTACTGTCTCTATTATAATATGACAGACCAGCTAGATCTACTGTCTCTATTATAATATGACAGACCAGCTAGATCTACTGTCTCTATTATAATATGACAGACCAGCTAGATCTACTGTCTCTATTATATTATGACAGACCAGCTAGATCTACTGTTTCTATTATATTATGACAGACCAGCTAGATCTACTGTCTCTATTATAATATGACAGACCAGCTAGATCTACTGTCTCTATTATATTATGACAGACCAGCTAGATCTACTGTTTCTATCATATTATTACAGACCAGCTAGATCTACTGTCTCTATTATATTATGACAGACCAGCTAGATCTACTGTCTCTATTATAATATGACAGACCAGCTAGATCTACTGTCTCTATTATAATATGACAGACCAGCTAGATCTACTGTCTCTATTATAATATGACAGACCAGCTAGATCTACTGTCTCTATTATATTATGACAGACCAGCTAGATCTACTGTCTCTATTATATTATGACAGACCAGCTAGATCTACTGTCTCTATTATATTATGACAGACCAGCTAGATCTACTGTCTCTATTATATTATGACAGACCAGCTAGATCTACTGTCTCTATTATATTATGACAGACCAGCTAGATCTACTGTCTCTATTATATTATGACAGACCAGCTAGATCTACTGTCTCTATTATAATATGACAGACCAGCTAGATCTACTGTCTCTATTATAATATGACAGACCAGCTAGATCTACTGTCTCTATTATATTATGACAGACCAGCTAGATCTACTGTCTCTATTATATTATGACAGACCAGCTAGATCTACTGTCTCTATTATATTATGACAGACCAGCTAGATCTACTGTCTCTATTATATTATGACAGACCAGCTAGATCTACTGTCTCTATTATATTATGACAGACCAGCTAGATCTACTGTCTCTATTATAATATGACAGACCAGCTAGATCTACTGTCTCTATTATAATATGACAGACCAGCTAGATCTACTGTCTCTATTATAATATGACAGACCAGCTAGATCTACTGTCTCTATTATAATATGACAGACCAGCTAGATCTACTGTCTCTATTATAATATGACAGACCAGCTAGATCTACTGTCTCTATTATAATATGACAGACCAGCTAGATCTACTGTCTCTATTATATTATGACAGACCAGCTAGATCTACTGTCTCTATTATAATATGACAGACCAGCTAGATCTACTGTCTCTATTATAATATGACAGACCAGCTAGATCTACTGTCTCTATTATATTATGACAGACCAGCTAGATCTACTGTCTCTATTATAATATGACAGACCAGCTAGATCTACTGTCTCTATTATATTATGACAGACCAGCTAGATCTACTGTTTCTATCATATTATTACAGACCAGCTAGATCTACTGTCTCGATTATATTATGACAGACCAGCTAGATCTACTGTCTCTATTATAATATGACAGACCAGCTAGATCTACTGTCTCTATTATAATATGACAGACCAGCTAGATCTACTGTCTCTATTATAATATGACAGACCAGCTAGATCTACTGTCTCTATTATAATATGACAGACCAGCTAGATCTACTGTCTCTATTATATTATGACAGACCAGCTAGATCTACTGTTTCTATCATATTATTACAGACCAGCTAGATCTACTGTCTCGATTATATTATGACAGACCAGCTAGATCTACTGTGTCTATTATAATATGACAGACCAGCTAGATCTACTGTCTCTATTATAATATGACAGACCAGCTAGATCTACAGTCTCTATTATATTATGACAGACCAGCTAGATCTACTGTCTCTATTATATTATGACAGACCAGCTAGATCTACTGTCCCAGCCGCGCCCTCTATTATAATATGACAGACCAGCTAGATCTACTGTCTCTATTATACATATGACAGACCAGCTAGATCTACTGTCTCTATTATAATATGACAGACCAGCATTGTTCCTGATCAATGACAGCCAGCTAGATCTATAATACGATGACAGACCAGCTAGATCTACTGTCTCTATTATAATATGACAGACCAGCTAGATCTACTGTCTCTATTCTACCTGACACCTAGATCTACTGTCTCTATTATATTGCTGACAGACCAGCTAGATCTACTGTCTCAATTATATATGACAGACCAGCTAGATCTACTGTCTCTATTATACCTATGACAGACCAGCTAGATCTACTGTCTCTATTATAATATGACAGACCAGCTAGATCTACTGTCTCTATTATATATGACAGACCAGCTAGATCTACTGTCTCTAACTGGGTATACTTATGACAGACCAGCTAGATCAGACTGTCTCTGATTATAATCATGACAGACCAGCTAGATCTACCTCTATTATAATATGACAGACCAGCTAGATCTACTGTCTCTGTTATATTATGACAGACCAGCTAGATCTACTGTCTCTATTATAATATGACAGACCAGCTAGATCTACTGTCTGATTATATTATGACAGACCACGAGACGGCCTACAGGGAGATGAGGGCCCTGGAGTCTGGTGTCAGGAAAATAACCTCAGACACTCAACGTCAACAAAACTACTGTCTGATTATATTATGACAGACCAGCTAGATCTACTGTCTCTATTATATCGATATGACAGACCAGCTAGATCTACTGTCTCTATTATAATATGACAGACCAGCTAGATCTACTGACAAATATTATGACAGACCAGCTAGATCTACTGTCTCATTATATTATGACAGACCAGCTAGCTACTGTCTCTATTATATTATGACAGACCAGCTAGATCTACTGTCTCTATTATAATGACAGACCAGCTAGATCTACTGTCTCTGGTTATAATATGACAGACCAGCTAGATCTACTGTCTCTATTATAATATGACAGACCAGCATCACCTGTCTCTAATAATATGACAGACCAGCTAGATCTACTGTCCTTGTTACAGGAACTGTCTCATTATAGATATGACAGACCAGCTAGATCTACTGTCTCTATTATAATTGACAGACCAGCTATCATCCATTAAGGCAGACCAGCTAGATCTACTGGTGCATTATAGCTGGGACCGACCAGACTAGAAAAACTGTCTCTATCTCAAGGCCAGCTCAGACTATTAAACAGACCAGCTAGATCTACTGGCTCTATTATACTGTATGACAGACCCAACTAGCCATTTTAATAATGGGAATTGATGGGAATTATGACAGACCAGCTAGATCTACTGTCTACTATTATATAATGACAGACCAGCTAGATTATTCATCTCATATGCATATGTATATACAGACCAGCTAGATCTACTGTCCTTATTATACATATGACAGACCAGCTAGATCTACTTTGTTTATTATAATATGACAGACCAGCTCAGATATACTGTCTCTACCATCTATGTATGACAGACCAGCTACCATCTACTGTTCATATTATATTATGACAGACCAGCTAGATCTACTGTCTCTATTATAGTAGTTTTGACAGTTAGCTAGATCTACTTGTTGGTTATCTCTCCTTATTATGTACTGCATTGTGACAGACCAGCTAGATCTACTGTCTCTTTATAATATGACAGACCAGCTAGATCTACTGTCTCTATTATATTATGACAGACCAGATTTGATCTTGTTTCTATTATATTATTACAGACCAGCTAGATCTACTGTCTCGATTATATTATGACAGACCAGCTAGATCTACTGTCTCTATTATAATATGACAGACCAGCTAGATCTACTGTCTCTATTATAATATGACAGACCAGCTAGATCTACTGTCTCTATTATAATATGACAGACCAGCTAGATCTACTGTCTCTATTATAATATGACAGACCAGCTAGATCTACTGTCTCTATTATATTATGACAGACCAGCTAGATCTACTGTCTCTATTATATATGACAGACCAGCTAGATCTACTGTCTCCATTATATTATGACAGACCAGCTAGATCTACTGTCTCTATTATAATATGACAGACCAGCTAGATCTACTGTCTCTATTATATTATGACAGACCAGCTAGATCTACTGTCTCTATTATATTATGACAGACCAGCTAGATCTACTGTCTCTATTATATTATGACAGACCAGCTAGATCTACTGTCTCTATTATATTATGACAGACCAGCTAGATCTACTGTCTCTATTATAATATGACAGACCAGCTAGATCTACTGTCTCTATTATAATATGACAGACCAGCTAGATCTACTGTCTCTATTATAATATGACAGACCAGCTAGATCTACTGTCTCTATTATATTATGACAGACCAGCTAGATCTACTGTTTCTATCATATTATTACAGTCCAGCTAGATCTACTGTCTCTATTATATTATGACAGACCAGCTAGATCTACTGTGTCTATTATAATATGACAGACCAGCTAGATCTACTGTCTCTATTATAATATGACAGACCAGCTAGATCTACTGTCTCTATTATACTATGACAGACCAGCTAGATCTACTGTCTCTATTATAATATGACAGACCAGCTAGATCTACTGTCTCTATTATATTATGACAGACCAGCTAGATCTACTGTTTCTATCATATTATAACAGTCCAGCTAGATCTACTGTCTCGATTATATTATGACAGACCAGCTAGATCTACTGTCTCTATTATAATATGACAGACCAGCTAGATCTACTGTCTCTATTATAATATGACAGACCAGCTAGATCTACTGTCTCTATTATAATATGACAGACCAGCTAGATCTACTGTCTCTATTATATTATGACAGACCAGCTAGATCTACTGTCTCTATTATAATATGACAGACCAGCTAGATCTACTGTCTCTATTATATTATGACAGACCAGCTAGATCTACTGTCTCTATTATATTATGACAGACCAGCTAGATCTACTGTCTCTATTATATTATGACAGACCAGCTAGATCTACTGTCTCTATTATAATATGACAGACCAGCTAGATCTACTGTCTCTATTATAATATGACAGACCAGCTAGATCTACTGTCTCTATTATAATATGACAGACCAGCTAGATCTACTGTCTCTATTATAATATGACAGACCAGCTAGATCTACTGTCTCTATTATAATATGACAGACCAGCTAGATCTACTGTCTCTATTATAATATGACAGACCAGCTAGATCTACTGTCTCTATTATAATATGACAGACCAGCTAGATCTACTGTCTCTATTATAATATGACAGACCAGCTAGATCTACTGTCTCTATTATAATATGACAGACCAGCTAGATCTACTGTCTCTATTATATTATGACAGACCAGCTAGATCTACTGTCTCTATTATAATATGACAGACCAGCTAGATCTACTGTCTCTATTATAATATGACAGACCAGCTAGATCTACTGTCTCTATTATAATATGACAGACCAGCTAGATCTACTGTCTCTATTATATTATGACAGACCAGCTAGATCTACTGTCTCTATTATATTATGACAGACCAGCTAGATCTACTGTCTCTATTATATTATGACAGACCAGCTAGATCTACTGTCTCTATTATAATATGACAGACCAGCTAGATCTACTGTCTCTATTATAATATGACAGACCAGCTAGATCTACTGTCTCTATTATAAGATGACAGACCAGCTAGATCTACTGTCTCTATTATATTATGACAGACCAGCTAGATCTACTGTCTCTATTATATTATGACAGACCAGCTAGATCTACTGTCTCTATTATATTATGACAGACCAGCTAGATCTACTGTCTCTATTATAATATGACAGACCAGCTAGATCTACTGTCTCTATTATAATATGACAGACCAGCTAGATCTACTGTCTCTATTATAATATGACAGACCAGCTAGATCTACTGTCTCTATTATAATATGACAGACCAGCTAGATCTACTGTCTCTATTATATTATGACAGACCAGCTAGATCTACTGTTTCTATCATATTATTACAGTCCAGCTAGATCTACTGTCTCGATTATATTATGACAGACCAGCTAGATCTACTGTCTCTATTATAATATGACAGACCAGCTAGATCTACTGTCTCTATTATAATATGACAGACCAGCTAGATCTACTGTCTCTATTATAATATGACAGACCAGCTAGATCTACTGTCTCTATTATAATATGACAGACCAGCTAGATCTACTGTCTCTATTATATTATGACAGACCAGCTAGATCTACTGTTTCTATCATATTATTACAGTCCAGCTAGATCTACTGTCTTGATTATATTATGACAGACCAGCTAGATCTACTGTCTCTATTATAATATGACAGACCAGCTAGATCTACTGTCTCTATTATAATATGACAGACCAGCTAGATCTACTGTCTCTATTATCATATGACAGACCAGCTAGATCTACTGTCTCCATTATATTATGACAGACCAGCTAGATCTACTGTCTCTATTATAATATGACAGACCAGCTAGATCTACTGTCTCTATTATATTATGACAGACCAGCTAGATCTACTGTCTCTATTATATTATGACAGACCAGCTAGATCTACTGTCTCTATTATATTATGACAGACCAGCTAGATCTACTGTCTCTATTATATTATGACAGACCAGCTAGATCTACTGTCTCTATTATAATATGACAGACCAGCTAGATCTACTGTCTCTATTATAATATGACAGACCAGCTAGATCTACTGTCTCTATTATAATATGACAGACCAGCTAGATCTACTGTCTCTATTATAATATGACAGACCAGCTAGATCTACTGTCTCTATTATAATATGACAGACCAGCTAGATCTACTGTCTCTATTATAATATGACAGACCAGCTAGATCTACTGTCTCTATTATAATATGACAGACCAGCTAGATCTACTGTCTCTATTATAATATGACAGACCAGCTAGATCTACTGTCTCTATTATAATATGACAGACCAGCTAGATCTACTGTCTCTATTATATTATGACAGACCAGCTAGATCTACTGTCTCTATTATAATATGACAGACCAGCTAGATCTACTGTCTCTATTATAATATGACAGACCAGCTAGATCTACTGTCTCTATTATAATATGACAGACCAGCTAGATCTACTGTCTCTATTATAATATGACAGACCAGCTAGATCTACTGTCTCTATTATAATATGACAGACCAGCTAGATCTACTGTCTCTATTATAATATGACAGACCAGCTAGATCTACTGTCTCTATTATAATATGACAGACCCAGCTAGATCTACTGTTTCTATCATATTATGACAGACCAGCTAGATCTACAGTCTCTATTATATTTTGACAGACCAGCTAGATCTACAGTCTCTATTATATTATGACAGACCAGCTAGATCTACTGTCTCTATTATATTATGACAGACCAGCTAGATCTACTGTCTCTATTATAATATGACAGACCAGCTAGATCTACTGTCTCTATTATATTATGACAGACCAGCTAGATCTACTGTCTCTATTATATTATGACAGACCAGCTAGATCTACTGTCTCTATTATAATATGACAGACCAGCTAGATCTATTGTCTCTATTATAATATGACTGACCATCTAGATCTACTGTCTCTATTATAATATGACAGACCAGCTAGATCTACTGTCTCTATTATAATATGACAGACCAGCTAGATCTACTGTCTCTATTATAATATGACAGACCAGCTAGATCTACTGTCTCTATTATAATATGACAGACCAGCTAGATCTACTGTCTCTATTATAATATGACAGACCAGCTAGATCTACTGTCTCTATTATAATATGACAGACCAGCTAGATCTACTGTCTCGATTATATTATGACAGACCAGCTAGATCTACTGTCTCTATTATAATATGACAGACCAGCTAGATCTACTGTCTCTATTATATTATGACAGACCAGCTAGATCTACTGTCTCTATTATTATATGACAGACCAGCTAGATCTACTGTTTCTCTATTATAATATTACAGACCAGCTAGATCTACTGTCTAGATTATAATTATGACAGACCAGCTAGATCTACTGTCTCTATTATAATATGACAGACCAGCTAGATCTACTGTCTCTATTATATATGACAGACCAGCTAGATCTACTGTCTCTATTAAGAATATGTAAGACCAGCTAGATCTACTGTCTCTATTATAATATGACAGACCAGCTAGATCTACTGTCTCTATTATATATGACAGACCAGCTAGATCTACTGTCTCTATTATATTATGACAGACCAGCTAGATCTACTGTCTCTATTATAATATGACAGACCAGCTAGATCTACTGTCTCTATTATAATATGACAGACCAGCTAGATCTACTGTCTCTATTATAGATGACAGACCAGCTAGATCTACTGTCTCTATTATATTATGACAGACCAGCTAGATCTACTGTCTCTATTATATTATGACAGACCAGCTAGATCTACTGTTTCTATTATAATATGACAGACCAGCTAGATCTACTGTCTCTATTATATTATGACAGACCAGCTAGATCTACTGTTTCTATTATAATATGACAGACCAGCTAGATCTACTGTCTCTATTATATTATGACAGACCAGCTAGATCTACTGTCTCTATTATATTATGACAGACCAGCTAGATCTACTGTCTCTATTATATTATGACAGACCAGCTAGATCTACTGTCTCTATTATATTATGACAGACCAGCTAGATCTACTGTCTCTATTATATTATGACAGACCAGCTAGATCTACTGTCTCTATTATATTATGACAGACCAGCTAGATCTACTGTCTCTATTATAATATGACAGACCAGCTAGATCTACTGATCTCTATTGTAATATGACAGACCAGCTAGATCTACTGTCTCTATTATATTATGACAGACCAGCTAGATCTACTGTCTCTATTATATTATGACAGACCAGCTAGATCTACTGTCTCTATTATAATATGACAGACCAGCTAGATCTACTGTCTCTATTATAATATGACAGACCAGCTAGATCTACTGTCTCTATTATAATATGACAGACCAGCTAGATCTACTGTCTCTATTATAATATGACAGACCAGCTAGATCTACTGTCTCTATTATAATATGACAGACCAGCTAGATCTACTGTCTCTATTATAATATGACAGACCAGCTAGATCTACTGTCTCTATTATAATATGACAGACCAGCTAGATCTACTGTTTCTATCATATTATTACAGTCCAGCTAGATCTACTGTCTCTATTATATTATGACAGACCAGCTAGATCTACTGTCTCTATTATATTATGACAGACCAGCTAGATCTACTGTCTCTATTATATCATGACAGACAAGCTAGATCTACTGTCTCTATTATAATATGACAGACCAGCTAGATCTACTGTTTCTATCATATTCTTACAGTCCAGCTAGATCTACTGTCTCGATTATATTATGACAGACCAGCTAGATCTACTGTCTCTATTATAATATGACAGACCAGCTAGATCTATTGTCTCTGTTATAATATGACTGACCAGCTAGATCTACTGTCTCTATTATAATATGACAGACCAGCTAGATCTACTGTCTCTATTATAATATGACAGACCAGCTAGATCTACTGTCTCTATTATAATATGACAGACCAGCTAGATCTACTGTCTCTATTATAATATGACAGACCAGCTAGATCTACTGTCTCTATTATAATATGACAGACCAGCTAGATCTACTGTCTCTATTATAATATGACAGACCAGCTAGATCTACTGTCTCTATTATATTATGACAGACCAGCTAGATCTACTGTCTCTATTATAATTATGACAGACCAGCTAGATCTACTGTCTCTATTATATTATGACAGACCAGCTAGATCTACTGTCTCTATTATATATGACAGACCAGCTAGATCTACTGTCTCTATTATATTATGACAGACCAGCTAGATCTACTGTCTCTTATAATTATGACAGACCAGCTAGATCTACTGTCTCTATTATATTATGACAGACCAGCTAGATCTACTGTCTCTATCATATGACAGACCAGCTAGATCTACTGTCTCTATCATATTATTATGACAGACCAGCTAGATCTACTGTCTCTATTATAATATGACAGACCAGCTAGATCTACTGTCTCTATTATAATATGACAGACCAGCTAGATCTACTGTCTCTATTATAATATGACAGACCAGCTAGATCTACTGTCTCTATTATATTATGACAGACCAGCTAGATCTACTGTCTCTATTATAATATGACAGACCAGCTAGATCTACTGTCTCTATTATATTATGACAGACCAGCTAGATCTACTGTCTCTATTATAATATGACAGACCAGCTAGATCTACTGTCTCTATTATAATATGACAGACCAGCTAGATCTACTGTCTCTATTATATTATGACAGACCAGCTAGATCTACTGTCTCTATTATAATATGACAGACCAGCTAGATCTACTGTCTCTATTATATTATGACAGACCAGCTAGATCTACTGTCTCTATTATAATATGACAGACCAGCTAGATCTACTGTCTCTATTATATATGACAGACCAGCTAGATCTACTGTCTCTATTATAATATGACAGACCAGCTAGATCCACTGTCTCTATTATAATATGACAGACCAGCTAGATCTACTGTCTCTATTATATTATGACAGACCAGCTAGATCTACTGTCTCTATTATATTATGACAGACCAGCTAGATCTACTGTCTCTATTATATTATGACAGACCAGCTAGATCTACTGTCTCTATTATATTATGACAGACCAGCTAGATCTACTGTCTCTATTATATTATGACAGACCAGCTAGATCTACTGTCTCTATTATAATATGACAGACCAGCTAGATCTACTGTCTACTGTCTATTATATTATGACAGACCAGCTAGATCTACTGTCTCTATTATATGACAGACCAGCTAGATCTACTGTTTCTATTATAATATGACAGACCAGCTAGATCTACTGTCTAGATTATAATTATGACCGACCAGCTAGATCTACTCTCTCTATTATAATATGACAGACCAGCTAGATCTACTGTCTATATTATATTATGACAGACCAGCTAGATCTACTGTCTCCATTATATTATGACAGACCAGCTAGATCTACTGTCTCTATTATAATATGACAGACCAGCTAGATCTACTGTTTCTATCATATTATGACAGACCAGACCAGCTAGATCTACTGTCTCTATTATAATATGACAGACCAGCTAGATCTACTGTCTATATTATAATATGACAGACCAGCTAGATCTACTGTCTCTATTATCATATGACAGACCAGCTAGTTCTACTGTCTCTATTATAATATGACAGACCAGCTAGATCTACTGTTTCTATCATATTATTACAGACCAGACCAGCTAGATCAACTGTCTCTATTATATTATGACGGACCAGCTAGATCTACTGTCTCTAATATAATATGACGGACCAGCTAGATCTATTGTCTCTATTATAATATGACTGACC
>NW_026288778.1:0-7422 GCF_023373465.1 Oncorhynchus keta | reverse complement strand
ATGCTGAATACAACAGGTGTAGTAGACCTTACAGTGAAATGCTGAATACAACAGGTGTAGTAGACCTTACAGTGAAATGCTGAATACAACAGGTGTAGTAGACCTTACAGTGAAATGCTGAATACAACAGGTGTAGTAGACCTTACAGTGAAATGCTGAATACAACAGGTGTAGTAGACCTTACAGTAGTGAAATACTGAATACAACAGGTGTAGTAGACCTTACAGTGAAATGCTGAATACAACAGGTGTAGTAGACCTTACAGTGAAATGCTGAATACAACAGGTGTAGTAGACCTGACAGTGAAATACTGAATACAACAGGTGTAGTAGACCTTACAGTGAAATGCTGAATACAACAGGTGTAGTAGACCTTACAGTGAAATGCTGAATACAACAGGTGTAGTAGACCTTACAGTGAAATGCTGAATACAACAGGTGTAGTAGACCTTACAGTGAAATACTGAATACAACAGGTGTAGTAGACCTTACAGTGAAATGCTGAATACAACAGGTGTAGTAGACCTTACAGTGAAATGCTGAATACAACAGGTGTAGTAGACCTGCAGTGAAATACTGAATACAACAGGTGTAGTAGACCTTACAGTGAAATACTGAATACAACAGGTGTAGTAGACCTTACAGTGAAATGCTGAATACAACAGGTGTAGTAGACCTTACAGTGAAATGCTGAATACAACAGGTGTAGTAGACCTTACAGTGAAATGCTGAATACAACAGGTGTAGTAGACCTTACAGTGAAATGCTGAATACAACAGGTGTAGTAGACCTTACAGTGAAATGCTGAATACAACAGGTGTAGTAGACCTTACAGTGAAATGCTGAATACAACAGGTGTAGTAGACCTTACAGTGAAATGCTGAATACAACAGGTGTAGTAGACCTTACAGTGAAATGCTGAATACAACAGGTGTAGTAGACCTTACAGTGAAATGCTGAATACAACAGGTGTAGTAGACCTGTACAGTGAAATGCTGAATACAACAGGTGTAGTAGACCTTACAGTGAAATGCTGAATACAACAGGTGTAGTAGACCTTACAGTGAAATGCTGAATACAACAGGTGTAGTAGACCTTACAGTGAAATGCTGAATACAACAGGTGTAGTAGACCTTACAGTGAAATGCTGAATACAACAGGTGTAGTAGACCTTACAGTGAAATGCTGAATACAACAGGTGTAGTAGACCTTACAGTGAAATGCTGAATACAACAGGTGTAGTAGACATTACAGTGAAATGCTGAATACAACAGGTGTAGTAGACCTTACAGTGAAATGCTGAATACAACAGGTGTAGTAGACCTTACAGTGAAATGCTGAATACAACAGGTGTAGTAGACCTTACAGTGAAATGCTGAATACAACAGGTGTAGTAGACCAGGTGTACAGACCTTACAGAAATGCTGAATACAACAGGTGTAGTAGACCTTACAGTGAAATACTGAATACAACAGGTGTAGTAGACCCTTACAGTGAAATGCTGAATACAACAGGTGTAGTAGACCTTACAGTGAAATGCTGAATACAACAGGTGTAGTAGACCTTACAGTGAAATGCTGAATACAACAGGTGTAGTAGACCTACAGTGAAATGCTGAATACAACAGGTGTAGTAGACCTTACAGTGAAATGCTGAATACAACAGGTGTAGTAGACCTTACAGTGAAATGCTGAATACAACAGGTGTAGTAGACCTTACAGTGAAATGCTGAATACAACAGGTGTAGTAGACCTTACAGTGAAATGCTGAATACAACAGGTGTAGTAGACCTTACAGTGAAATGCTGAATACAACAGGTGTAGTAGACCTTACAGTGAAATGCTGAATACAACAGGTGTAGTAGACCTTACAGTGAAATGCTGAATACAACAGGTGTAGTAGACCTTACAGTGAAATGCTGAATACAACAGGTGTAGTAGACCTTACAAATGCTGAATACAACAGGTAGTAGACCTTACAGTGAAATGCTGAATACAACAGGTGTAGTAGACCTTACAGTGAAATGCTGAATACAACAGGTGTAGTAGACCTTACAGTGAAATGCTGAATACAACAGGTGTAGTAGACCTTACAGTGAAATGCTGAATACAACAGGTGTAGTAGACCTTACAGTGAAATGCTGAATACAACAGGTGTAGTAGACCTTACAGTGAAATGCTGAATACAACAGGTGTAGTAGACCTTACAGTGAAATGCTGAATACAACAGGTGTAGTAGACATTACAACAGTGAAATGCTGAATACAACAGGTGTAGTAGACCTTACAGTGAAATGCTGAATACAACAGGTGTAGTAGACCTTACAGTGAAATGCTGAATACAACAGGTGTAGTAGACCTTACAGTGAAATACTGAATACAACAGGTGTAGTAGACCTTACAGTGAAATGCTGAATACAACAGGTGTAGTAGACCTTACAGTGAAATACTGAATACAACAGGTGTAGTAGACCTTACAGTGAAATGCTGAATACAACAGGTGTAGTAGACCTTACAGTGAAATACTGAATACAACAGGTGTAGTAGACCTTACAGTGAAATGCTGAATACAACAGGTGTAGTAGACCTTACAGTGAAATGCTGAATACAACAGGTGTAGTAGACCTTACAGTGAAATGCTGAATACAACAGGTGTAGTAGACCTTACAGTGAAATGCTGAATACAACAGGTGTAGTAGACCTTACAGTGAAATGCTGAATACAACAGGTGTAGTAGACCTTACAGTGAAATGCTGAATACAACAGGTGTAGTAGACCTTACAGTGAAATGCTGAATACAACAGGTGTAGTAGACCTTACAGTGAAATACTGAATACAACAGGTGTAGTAGACCTTACAGTGAAATACTGAATACAACAGGTGTAGTAGACCTTACAGTGAAATGCTGAATACAACAGGTGTAGTAGACCTTACAGTGAAATGCTGAGTAGACCTTACAGTGAAATGCTGAATACAACAGGTGTAGTAGACCTTACAGTGAAATGCTGAATACAACAGGTGTAGTAGACCTTACAGTGAAATACTGAATACAACAGGTGTAGTAGACCTCACAGTGAAATGCTGAATACAACAGGTGTAGTAGACCTTACAGTGAAATGCTGAATACAACAGGTGTAGTAGACATTACAGTGAAATGCTGAATACAACAGGTGTAGTAGACCTTACAGTGAAATGCTGAATACAACAGGTGTAGTAGACCTTACAGTGAAATGCTGAATACAACAGGTGTAGTAGACATTACAGTGAAATGCTGAATACAACAGGTGTAGTAGACCTTACAGTGAAATGCTGAATACAACAGGTGTAGTAGACCTTACAGTGAAATGCTGAATACAACAGGTGTAGTAGACCTTACAGTGAAATGCTGAATACAACAGGTGTAGTAGACCTTACAGTGAAATGCTGAATACAACAGGTGTAGTAGACCTTACAGTGAAATGCTGAATACAACAGGTGTAGTAGACCTTACAGTGAAATGCTGAATACAACAGGTGTAGTAGACCTTACAGTGAAATGCTGAATACAACAGGTGTAGTAGACATTACAGTGAAATGCTGAATACAACAGGTGTAGTAGACCTTACAGTGAAATACTGAATACAACAGGTGTAGTAGACCTTACAGTGAAATGCTGAATACAACAGGTGTAGTAGACCTTACAGTGAAATGCTGAATACAACAGGTGTAGTAGACCTTACAGTGAAATGCTGAATACAACAGGTGTAGTAGACCTTACAGTGAAATGCTGAATACAACAGGTGTAGTAGACCTTACAGTGAAATGCTGAATACAACAGGTGTAGTAGACCTTACAGTGAAATGCTGAATACAACAGGTGTAGTAGACCTTACAGTGAAATGCTGAATACAACAGGTGTAGTAGACCTTACAGTGAAATACTGAATACAACAGGTGTAGTAGACCTTACAGTGAAATGCTGAATACAACAGGTGTAGTAGACCTTACAGTGAAATGCTGAATACAACAGGTGTAGTAGACCTTACAGTGAAATACTGAATACAACAGGTGTAGTAGACCTTACAGTGAAATGCTGAATACAACAGGTGTAGTAGTGAAATGCTGAATACAACAGGTAGTGAAATGCTGAATACAACAGGTGTAGTAGACATTACAGTGAAATGCTGAATACAACAGGTGTAGTAGACCTTACAGTGAAATGCTGAATACAACAGGTGTAGTAGACCTTACAGTGAAATGCTGAATACAACAGGTGTAGTAGACCTTACAGTGAAATGCTGAATACAACAGGTGTAGTAGACCTTACAGTGAAATGCTGAATACAACAGGTGTAGTAGACCTTACAGTGAAATGCTGAATACAACAGGTGTAGTAGACCTTACAGTGAAATGCTGAATACAACAGGTGTAGTAGACCTTACAGTGAAATGCTGAATACAACAGGTGTAGTAGACCTTACAGTGAAATGCTGAATACAACAGGTGTAGTAGACCTTACAGTGAAATGCTGAATACAACAGGTGTAGTAGACCTTACAGTGAAATGCTGAATACAACAGGTGTAGTAGACATTACAGTGAAATGCTGAATACAACAGGTGTAGTAGACATTACAGTGAAATACTGAATACAACAGGTGTAGTAGACCTTACAGTGAAATGCTGAATACAACAGGTGTAGTAGACATTACAGTGAAATGCTGAATACAACAGGTGTAGTAGACCTTACAGTGAAATGCTGAATACAACAGGTGTAGTAGACCTTACAGTGAAATGAAATGCTGAATACAACAGGTGTAGTAGACATTACAGTGAAATGCTGAATACAACAGGTGTAGTAGACCTTACAGTGAAATACTGAATACAACAGGTGTAGTAGACCTTACAGTGAAATACTGAATACAACAGGTGTAGTAGACCTTACAGTGAAATGCTGAATACAACAGGTGTAGTAGACCTTTACAGTGAAATACTGAATACAACAGGTGTAGAGACCTTACAGTGAAATGCTGAATACAACAGGTGTAGTAGACCTTACAGTGAAATACTGAATACAACAGGTGTAGTAGACCTTACAGTGAAATGCTGAATACAACAGGTGTAGTAGACCTTACAGTGAAATGCTGAATACAACAGGTGTAGTAGACCTTACAGTGAAATACTGAATACAACAGGTGTAGTAGACCTTACAGTGAAATGCTGAATACAACAGGTGTAGTAGACCTTACAGTGAAATGCTGAATACAACAGGTGTAGTAGACCTTACAGTGAAATGCTGAATACAACAGGTGTAGTAGACCTTACAGTGAAATACTGAATACAACAGGTGTAGTAGACCTTACAGTGAAATGCTGAATACAACAGGTGTAGTAGACCTTACAGTGAAATGCTGAATACAACAGGTGTAGTAGACCTTACAGTGAAATGCTGAATACAACAGGTGTAGTAGACCTTACAGTGAAATGCTGAATACAACAGGTGTAGTAGACCTTACAGTGAAATGCTGAATACAACAGGTGTAGTAGACCTTACAGTGAAATGCTGAATACAACAGGTGTAGTAGACCTTACAGTGAAATGCTGAATACAACAGGTGTAGTAGACCTTACAGTGAAATGCTGAATACAACAGGTGTAGTAGACCTTACAGTGAAATGCTGAATACAACAGGTGTAGTAGGCCCTTACAGTGAAATGCTGAATACAACAGGTGTAGTAGACCTTACAGTGAAATGCTGAATACAACAGGTGTAGTAGACCTTACAGTGAAATGCTGAATACAACAGGTGTAGTAGACCTTACAGTGAAATGCTGAATACAACAGGTGTAGTAGACCTTACAGTGAAATGCTGAATACAACAGGTGTAGTAGACCTTACAGTGAAATACTGAATACAACAGGTGTAGTAGACATTACAGTGAAATACTGAATACAACAGGTGTAGTAGACCTTACAGTGAAATACTGAATACAACAGGTGTAGTAGACATTACAGTGAAATACTGAATACAACAGGTGTAGTAGACCTTACAGTGAAATGCTGAATACAACAGGTGTAGTAGACCTTACAGTGAAATGCTGAATACAACAGGTGTAGTAGACCTTACAGTGAAATGCTGAATACAACAGGTGTAGTAGACCTTACAGTGAAATACTGAATACAACAGGTGTAGTAGACCTTACAGTGAAATACTGAATACAACAGGTGTAGTAGACCTTACAGTGAAATACTGAATACAACAGGTGTAGTAGACCTTACAGTGAAATGCTGAATACAACAGGTGTAGTAGACCTTACAGTGAAATACTGAATACAACAGGTGTAGTAGACCTTACAGTGAAATGCTGAATACAACAGGTGTAGTAGACCTTACAGTGAAATGCTGAATACAACAGGTGTAGTAGACCTTACAGTGAAATGCTGAATACAACAGGTGTAGTAGACCTTACAGTGAAATGCTGAATACAACAGGTGTAGTAGACCTTACAGTGAAATGCTGAATACAACAGGTGTAGTAGACCTCACAGTGAAATGCTGAATACAACAGGTGTAGTAGACCTTACAGTGAAATGCTGAATACAACAGGTGTAGTAGACCGTACAGTGAAATGCTGAATACAACAGGTGTAGTAGACCTTACAGTGAAATGCTGAATACAACAGGTGTAGTAGACCTTACAGTGAAATGCTGAATACAACAGGTGTAGTAGACCTTACAGTGAAATACTGAATACAACAGGTGTAGTAGACCTTACAGTGAAATACTGAATACAACAGGTGTAGTAGACCTCACAGTGAAATACTGAATACAACAGGTGTAGTAGACCTTACAGTGAAATACTGAATACAACAGGTGTAGTAGACCTTACAGTGAAATGCTGAATACAACAGGTGTAGTAGACCTTACAGTGAAATGCTGAATACAACAGGTGTAGTAGACCTTACAGTGAAATGCTGAATACAACAGGTGTAGTAGACCTTACAGTGAAATACTGAATACAACAGGTGTAGTAGACCTTACAGTGAAATACTGAATACAACAGGTGTAGTAGACCTTACAGTGAAATGCTGAATACAACAGGTGTAGTAGACCTTACAGTGAAATACTGAATACAACAGGTGTAGTAGACCTTACAGTGAAATACTGAATACAACAGGTGTAGTAGACCTTACAGTGAAATACTGAATACAACAGGTGTAGTAGACCTTACAGTGAAATACTGAATACAACAGGTGTAGTAGACCTTACAGTGAAATGCTGAATACAACAGGTGTAGTAGACCTTACAGTGAAATACTGAATACAACAGCTGTAGTAGACCTTACAGGCTCTAACCAACAGTAAAATAAATAAAAGGCTAACCAACAGTGCAATAAAGGTATTAGGTGAACAATAGGTAAAAGAAATAAAACAACAGTAAAAAGACTATAAAAGTAGGG
>NW_026288777.1:0-27399 GCF_023373465.1 Oncorhynchus keta | reverse complement strand
TAGGAACAGTGGGTTAACTGGTCTAGGAACAGTGGGTTACCTGGTCTAGGAACAGTGGGTTGACTGGTCTAGGAACAGTGGGTTAACTGGTCTAGGAACAGTGGGTTAACTGGTCTAGGAACAGTGGGTTAACTGGTCTAGGAACAGTGGGTTAACTGGTCTAGGAACAGTGGGTTAACTGGTCTAGGAACAGTGGGTTAACTGGTCTAGGAACAGTGGGTTAACTGGTCTAGGAACAGTGGGTTAACTGGTCTAGGAACAGTGGGTTGACTGGTCTAGGAACAGTGGGTTAACTGGTCTAGGAACAGTGGGTTAACTGGTCTAGGAACAGTGGGTTAACTGGTCTAGGAACAGTGGGTTAACTGGTCTAGGAACAGTGGGTTAACTGGTCTAGGAACAGTGGGTTAACTGGTCTAGGAACAGTGGGTTAACTGGTCTAGGAACAGTGGGTTAACTGGTCTAGGAACAGTGGGTTAACTGGTCTAGGAACAGTGGGTTAACTGGTCTAGGAACAGTGGGTTGACTGGTCTAGGAACAGTAGGTTAACTGGTCTAGGAACAGTGGGTTAACTGGTCTAGGAACAGTGGGTTAACTGGTCTAGGAACAGTGGGTTAACTGGTCTAGGAACAGTGGGTTAACTGGTCTAGGAACAGTGGGTTAACTGGTCTAGGGACCAGTGGGTTAACTGGTCTAGGAACAGTGGGTTAACTGGTCTAGGAACAGTGGGTTAACTGGTCTAGGAACAGTGGGTTAACTGGTCTAGGAACAGTGGGTTAACTGGTCTAGGAACAGTGGGTTAACTGGTCTAGGAACAGTGGGTTAACTGGTCTAGGAACAGTGGGTTAACTGGTCTAGGAACAGTGGGTTAACTGGTCTAGGAACAGTGGGTTAACTGGTCTAGGAACAGTGGGTTAACTGGTCTAGGAACAGTGGGTTAACTGGTCTAGGAACAGTGGGTTAACTGGTCTAGGAACAGTGGGTTAAACTGCCTTTGTTCAGGAGGCAGATACAACAGATGTTTACCTTGTCGGCTCGGGGGATTCGATCTTGCAACCTTTCGGTTACAAGTCCAACGCTCTAACCACTATGCGACCCTGCCACCTCTACACTCTGACCACTAGGCTACCCTGCCACCTCTACACTCTAACCACTAGGCTACCAGCCACCTCTACACTCTAACCACTAGGCTACCCTGTCACCTCTACACTCTAACCACTAGGCTGCCCTGCCTCCTCTACACTCTAACCACTAGGCTGCCCTGCCACCTCTACACTCTAACCACTAGGCTACCCTGCCTCCTCTACACTCTAACCACTAGGCTACCCTGCCACCTCTACACTGTAACCACTAGGCTACCCTGCCTCCTCTACACTCTAACCACTAGGCTACCCTGCCTCCTCTACACTCTAACCACTAGGCTACCCTGCCAACTCTACACTGTAACCACTAGGCTACCCTGCCACCTCTACACTCTAACCACTAGGCTACCTGCTCTAACCATGAGGTCAGTCTGCCTCCTCTACACCTCTAACCACTAGGCTGCCCTGCCACCTCTGCACTCTAACCACTAGGCTACCCTGCCACCTCTACACTGTAACCACTAGGCTACCCTGCCACCTCTACACTCTAAACCACTAGCCTACCTGCTCCAACCATGAGGCCAGTCTGCCTCCTCTACACTCTAACCACTAGGCTACCCTGCCACCTCTACACTCTAACCACTAGGCTGCCCTGCCGCCTCTACACTCTAACCACTAGGCAACCTGCTCTAACCACGAGGCCAGTCTGCCTCCTCTACACTCTAACCACTAGGCTACCCTGCCACCTCTACACTCCTAACCACTAGGCTACCCTGCCACCTCTACACTCTAACCACTAGGCTACCCTGCCACCTCTACACTCCTAACCACTAGGCTACCCTGCCGCCTCTACACTCTAACCGCTAGGCTACCTGCTCTAACCACTGGGCTACCCTGCCACCTCTACACTCTAACCACTAGGCTACCCTGCCACCTCCTACACTCTAACCACTAGGCTACCCTGCCACCTCTACACTCTAACCACTAGGCTACCCTGCCCACCTCTACACTCTAACCACTAGGCTACCCTGCCACCTCTACACTCTAACCACTAGGCTACCCTGCCGCCTCTACACTCTAACCACTAGTCTACCTGCCACCTCTACACTCTAACCACTAGGCTCCCCTGCCGCCTCTACACTCTAACCACTAGGCTACCCCTGCCACCTCTACACTCTAACCACTAGGCTACCCCTGCCACCTCTACACTCTAACCACTAGGCTACCCTGCCTCCTCTACACTCTAACCACCAGGCTACCTGCCACCTCTACACTCTAACCACTAGGCCAGTCTGCCTCCTCTACACTCTAACCACTAGGCTACCCTGCCACCTCTACACTCTAACCACTAGGCCAGTCTGCCTCCTCTACACTCTAACCACTAGGCTACCCTGCCGCCTCTACACTCTAACCACTAGGTCTACCTGCCACCTCTACACTCTAACCACTAGGCTCCCCTGCCGCCTCTACACTCTAACCACTAGATTGCCCTGCCGCCTCTGCTATCTATTGCTAGATGCCTTATATACTTATCACATCTAACCCACTGAACGCCTGCTTGCTCATCTGCCTCCTAACCACCCAGACTCTGCCTGCCACCTCTGCACTCTAGCCACTAGGCCAGTCTGCCTCCTCTACACTCTGCCACTGGGCTACCCTGCCTCTGCACTCTAACCGCTGGGCTGCCCTAACCACTGGGCTGCTCTAACCGCTGGGGCTGCCATCTGCATACAACCGCTGGGCTACCCTACCACCCCTCTACCTCACAACCACTGGGCTACCCTGCCACCTCTACACTCTAACCACTAGGTGATCTGCTCCTCTACACCCCACTAGGCTACCCTGCCACCTCTACACTCTAACCACTAGGCTGCCCTACCACCTCTACACTAACCACTGGACTGCCCTACCACCTCTACTCTAACCACTAGGCCGGTCTGCCTCCTCTACCTCTAACCACTAGGCCAGTCTGCTCTCTACACTCTAACCACTAGGCCAGTCTGCCTCCTCTACCCTGCCACTAGGCCAGTCTGCCTCCTCTACTCTAACCACTAGACTACCCTGCCACCTCTACACTCTAACCACTAGACTACCCTGCCACCTCTACACTCTAACCACTAGGCTACCAGCCACCTCTACACTCTAACCACTAGGCTACCCTGCCGCCCCTACACTCTAACCACTAGGCTACCAGCCACCTCTACACTCTAACCACTAGGCCAGTCTGCCATCCCTGTGTTAGGAGGTTGGGCATTAAACCTGTTAATTTGGTTCCTTTTCAGAAGAGTTTAGACTAACATCCCAGGGCTCTTTTCAACTCAGTTGTGTGAGGAAATATTGATGATTGTTGCCGAAATGATTACTCTCTCTCTCTGTATTCTCTCTCTCTCTCCCTGTTGCAGGACAAGGAACCTTCTGAATATCAGTAGGTCTACCGAGTACTGTTCTATTAATTCCCAATGCATTGTTGTTAATTTTATTTGAATGTTTTCCCTGAATGAATGAATACACGGTCTGCTCCTCACCTGGCCTACAGAACTCGTCTGCCTCGTGGTGAACCATGTCTTTGACCCCCGGCTGCCGTGGCGCCATCCTGGACTCCTGATCAAAGCCTTCAGAGTCTCACTGGAGCTGTAACCTTTAGGGTTGACCTTCCTCCATCCTCGCTGTCCGCCGAGGAGCTGGTGTAACGTCGCTCTGTGTCCCTCCGGAGCCGTCAGCGGCGGTGCGATCTGCGTTCCTTCACTTCCATGGTGGATGCTACTATGCTTTCTCTTTACACATCAACAGTAACAACGGCCAAGTCAGTCACAGTAACTCTGAAACAGAGAAACACAGGGAGAGATGAGTGGAAATGTTTGTTTTCGTTGGTTGGAGTTTGTTTGGGCCTTTGATTAAGCGTGTTTGAAACACCAGTCCTCACACACCCGGTGGTGAGAATTCAATTTGTTTCAGGTCTGTAGAAACCCTGTCTTGCTAAATATACCTCTAGTCTAGACTAGATAACCTACTCAATGTACCCTGAACATAAATATAAACGCAACATAATAATAATAACAACAACAACAACAACAACAACAACAACAATAATAATAATAACAATAATAATAATAATAATAATAATAACAATAATAATAATAATAATAATAACAATAATAATAATAATAATAATAATAATAATAATAATAATAATAATAATAATAATAATAATAATAACAATAATAATAATAATAATAATAATAATAATAATAATAATAATAATAATAATAATAATAATAATAACATGTAAAGTGTTGGTCCAATGTTTCATGAGCAGAAACAAAAACATCCCAGAAATGTTTCATACGCACAAAAAAAACGTATTTCTCTCAAATGTTGAGCACAAATTAGTTTACATCCCTGTTAGTGAGCATTTCTCCTTCGCCAAGATAATCCATCCACCTGACAGGTGTGGCGTATCGAGAATCATCACACAGGTGCATCTTGTGCCGAGGACAATAAAATTGTGCAGCTTTGTCACACAACACAACGCCACAGATGTCTCAAGTTTTGAGAGAGCCTGCAATTGGCATGCTTGACTGCAGGAATGTCCTTCAGAGCTGTTGCCAGAGAATGTCATGTTTATTTATCTACCATAAGCCGCCTCCAATTTTGTTTTAGAGAATTTGGCAGTACGGCCAACCTGACCTCACAAACGTGGACGAGAAGTTTGTTGAGGTCCACGTTGTGAACAGAGTGCCCCATGGTGGCGGTGGGGTTATGGTATGGGGGCAGACACAAGCTACGGACAACGAACACAATTGCATTTTATCGATGGCAATTTGAATGCACAAAAATACAGTGACGAGATCCTGAGGCCCATTTTTTTTTTTAAAGGTGTCTCTAACCAACAGATGCATATCTGTATTCCCAGGTCATGTGACATCCATAGATTAGGACCTAATTAATTTATTTCAGTTGGCTGATTTCCTCTTATATGAAGTGTAACTCAGTAAAATCAATGAAATTGTTACATGTTGTGTTTATATTTGTGTTCAGTGTAGGTCGATGTCATAGGGGAAGGCACAGGGGGTCAAAGGGTAATCACAGCCATCTGAATGCGGCGCAGCACAGTCAAAGGTCACACAGTTTAGGGGAGATAACAGCAGCGTCTTATAGCTCTCGTTAATGTGCTGCTACTAGAACAGAACCAAATTACCATAGTTATTAACATTAAAATAGGTTGCATCCCAAATGGGACTATATTTCTTATATAATACACTACCTTGACCTGAGCCCATAGAGCCTATAGGGAATAGGGTGCACTACTTTTGACCTGAGCCCATAGAGCCCAATAGGGAATAGGGTACACTATTTTTGACTAGAGCCCTGTAGGAATAGGGTACACTACTTTGACCTGAGCCCATGGAGCCCTATAGGGAATAGGGTACACTACTTTTGACGAGAGCCCTGTAGAGAATAGGGTACACTACTTTTGACTAGAGCCCTATAGGGAATAGGGTACACTACTTTTGACCTGAGCCCATAGAGCCCAATAGGGAATAGGGTACTACTTTTGACCTGAGCCCATAGAGCCCTATAGGGAATAGGGTACACTACTTTTGACCTGAGCCCCAGAGAGCCCTATAGGGAATAGGGTACACTACTTTGACCTGAGCCCATAGAGACAGACGCCTGTTTAAAGAGCATCACAGACACCTGTTTAAAGAGCATCCCAGACACCTGTTTAAAGAGCATCACAGACACCTGTTTAAAGAGCATCACAGACACCTGTTTAAAGAGCATCACAGACACCTGTTTAAAGAGCATCACAGACACCTGTTTAAAGAGCATCACAGACACCTGTTTAAAGAGCATCACAGACACCTGTTTAAAGAGCATCCCAGACACCTGTTTAAAGAGCATCACAGACACCTGTTTAAAGGCATCACAGACACCTGTTTAAAGAGCATCACAGACACCTGTTTAAAGAGCATCACAGACACCTGTTTAAAGAGCATCACAGACACCTGTTTAAAGAGCATCACAGACACCTGTTTAAAGAGCATCACAGACACCTGTTTAAAGAGCATCACAGACACCTGTTTAAAGAGCATCACAGACACCTGTTTAAAGAGCATCACAGACACCTGTTTAAAGAGCATCACAGACACCTGTTTAAAGAGCATCACAGACACCTGTTTAAAGAGCATCACAGACACCTGTTTAAAGAGCATCACAGACACCTGTTTAAAGAGCATCCAAGTCAAATCAAATGAAACTGAATTCGTCACCGAATACAACGGCTGCAGATGCTAACTTACAAACCAACAATGCAGTTTTAAGAGATAAGAATAACAAATAATTAAAGTAAATAACAATAAGCCCAGTTCTGATGTCCAGAAGCTCTGTTCGGTCATCAGAGACGGTAGCGAAACATCATGTACAACAAAACAAGTTACGAACAACGCAATATTTTTTTTTAAATAGCATGGTTGGTTAAGAGGCGATGAAACGGCAGCCGTCCCCCCAGGCGCCGTTCTCCAGATATGACCACCGGCAGCCATCCCCACAGGCGCCGTTCTCCAGATATGACCACCGGCAGCCATCCCCCACAGGCACCGTTCTCCAAACATGACCACCGGCAGCCGTCCCCCAGGCGCCGTTCTCCAGACATGACCACCTGCAGTCGTCCCCACAGGCGCCGTTCTCCAAACATGACCACCGGCAGCCATCCCCCACAGGCGCTGTTCTCCAAACATGACCACCGGCAGCCGTCCCCCCACAGGCGCCGTTCTCCAAACATGACCACCGGCAGCCGTCCCCCCAGGCACCGTTCTCAAGACATGACCACCGGCAGCCGTCCCCCCAGGCGCCCGTTCTCCCAACATGACCACCGGCAGCCGTCCCCCAGGCGCCGTTCTCCAAACATGACCACCGGCAGCCGTCCCCACAGGCGCCGTTCTCCAAACATGACCACCGGCAGCCGTCCCCCAGGCGCCGTTCTCCAAACATGACCACCGGCAGCCGTCCCCCAGGCACCGTTCTCAAACATGACCACCGGCAGCCGTCCCCCAGGCACCGTTCTCCAGACATGACCACCGCAGCCATCCCCCAGGCATCGTTCTCCAAACATGACCACCGGCAGCCGTCCCCCCCAGGCACCGTTCTCCAGACATGACCACCGGCAGCCGTCCCCCCCAGGCGCCGTTCTCCAAACATGACCACCGGCAGCCATCCCCCACAGGCGCCGTTCTCCAAACATGATATGAATGGATAACTGCTACTATTGATATGAATGGATAACTGCTACTATTGATATGAATGGATAACTGCCAGTATTGATAACTGCCAGTATTGATATGAATGGATAACTGCCAGTATTGATAACTGCCAGTATTGATATGAATGGATAACTGCCAGTATTGATATGAATGGATAACTGCCAGTATTGATAACTGCCAGTATTGGATATGAATGGATAACTGCCAGTATTGATAACTGCTACTATTGATATGAATGGATAACTGCCAGTATTGATAACTGCTACTATTGATGTGAATGGATAACTGCTAGTATTGATATGAATGGATAACTGCTAGTATTAATATGAATGGATATCTGCCAGTATTGATATGAATGGATAACTGCTAGTATTAATATGAATGGATATCTGCCAGTATTGATATGAATGGATAACTGCTAGTATTAATATGAATGGATAACTGCTAGTATTTGCAGGCATTGCAGTGTTTCTATGTCTCTTCTCTAAACACTGACCACCAAAGCATAGAACAGCATGAACCACTAGCAGGATCTATTTTGACAAAATACGGCAACAACACACTGCTTCTCCCATAAAGTTCACGATCCTAGTCCCCCCCACACACAAATATAAATGTTTATGTGGCCAATAGAACTGCCTCGGCTCCAGGGGCTCTCCAGAGGTTGTCCTGTTTACCAGGTGTGAATCGTCACCTGATACTCAAGCAGAGAAAGCAATCGAACCAATGGAGCGATAACGAACGGGTAAAGGTGGATAAAATCAGACTTGTTCATAAACTGGAGACTGAACTTACAATGATTAAAAACCTTTAACCGATTTATATTTAGAATTATAAAACGTCTTTAATTCCTTTAATATCCCTTATCTTTTAAGCCACAGAAGGATAAGTTTGATATAGTTGGATATGATGGATCAGCATCATGTTGATATAGTTTGATATCACAGGAGAAAACCTTTCTTCCCCCTTGTTGTTCTACCTCACTTGAGTAGCTAGCTACACTGTATGTGAATAATTAAGGTCTTTGCTGTGAAGCAACATAATTGACTTCAGTCCTTCATCTATTCTGAGTAAAGGCAATCATATCAGGTGTGTCTGTGTGAAATTAAGACACAGTGAATCAGCTCAGAAACGTAAAGAGGAACCTCAACCCATCTCGAAGGTCCAGACTCAAAAACATCACTAGCAGAACCTCAGCCCATCTCTAAGGTCCAGACTCAAAAACATCACGAGCAGAACCTCAGCCCATCTCTAAGGTCCAGACTCAAAAACATCACTAGCAGAACCTCAGCCCATCTCTAAGGTCCAGACTCAAAAAATCACTAGCAGAACCTCAACCCATCTCTAAGGTCCAGACTCAAAAACTTCACTATCAGAACCTCAACCCATCTCTAAGGTCCAGACTCAAAAACATCACGAGCAGAACCTCAGCCCATCTCTAAGGTCCAGACTCAAAACTTCACTCGCAGAACCTCAGCCCATCTCTAAGGTCCAGACTCAAAAACATCACGAGCAGAACCTCAGCCCATCTCTAAGGTCCAGACTCAAAAACTTCACTAGCAGAACCTCAGCCCATCTCTAAGGTCCAGACTCAAAACATCACGAGCAGAACCTCAGCCCATCTCTAAGGTCCAGACTCAAAAACATCACGAGCAGAACCTCAGCCCATCTCTAAGGTCCAGACTCAAAAACATCACTAGCAGAACCTCAGCCCATCTCTAAGGTCCAGACTCAAAAACATCACTAGCAGAACCTCAGCCCATCTCTAAGGTCCAGACTCAAAAACATCACTAGCAGAACCTCAGCCCATCTCTAAGGTCCAGACTCCAAAAACATCACTAGCAGAACCTCAGCCCATCTCTAAGGTCCAGACTCAAAAACATCACTAGCAGAACCTCAGCCCATCTCTAAGGTCCAGACTCAAAAAAATCACTAGCAGAACCTCAGCCCATCTCTAAGGTCCAGACTCAAAAACATCACTAGCAGAACCTCAACCCATCTCTAAGGTCCAGACTAAAAAACTTCACTAGCAGAACCTCAGCCCATCTCTAAGGTCCAGACTCAAAAACATCACTAGCAGAACCTCAGCCCATCTCTAAGGTCCAGACTCAAAAACATCACTAGCAGAACCTCAGCCCATCTCTAAGGTCCAGACTCAGAATAATCTCTGCATGGCAAGAAGCACTCCACCCTTGGCAGGCTATCACATGGGTTGCTTCCCAAATGGCACCCTATTTCCTATACGTTTGACCGGATACACAGGGCTCTGGTCAAAAGAAGTGCACTGTATAGGGAGTAGGGTGCCATTTAGGATGCAGATATGGTGTGGGACTGGGAGACGGAGCTATTGAAGGGGCTTAAGGAATGTCAATTTTGATTTCTGAAGTTGATTAGCAGCTAGGTCATTGTTTTGTTTTCTCTAAGGCTTACTTGAGGTGGGGACATTTCCCAGCCTGATTCTTCCTTAAGGTGGGAACATTTCCCAGCCTGATTCTTCCTTAAGGTGGGAACATTTCCCAGCCTGATTCTCCTTGAGGTGGGAACATTTCCCAGCCTGATTCTTCCTTAAGGTGGGAAACATTTCCCAGCCTGATTCTTCCTTAAGGTGGGAACATTTCCCAGCCTGTTTCTTCCTTAAGGTGGGAACATTTCCCAGCCTGATTCTTCCTTAAGGTGGGAACATTTCCCAGCCTGATTCTCCTTAAGGTGGGAACATTTCCCAGCCTGATTCGTTTCATGACTAGAGGCCGAGGTCCCTCTGTCCAGATCAAGTGTGTCACATAGGTACATTATAAAGTGTGGTTGTGTCCCAAATGGTACCCTAAACAGTGCACTACTATGGGCCTCGGTCAGATGTAGTGCACTACATAATGAATAGGGCCCTGGTCAGATGGAGTGCACTACATAGGGAATAGGGCCCTGGTCAGATGGAGTGCACTACATAGGGAATAGGGCCCTGGTCAGATGGAGTGCACTACATAGGGAATAGGGCCCTGGTCAGGAATAGGGCCCTGGAGTGCACTACATAGGGAATAGGGCCCTGGTCAGATGGAGTGCACTACATAAGGAATAGGGCCTTGGTCAGATGGAGTGCACTACATAATGAATAGTGCCCTGGTCAGATGGAGTGCACTACATAGGGAATAGGGCCCTGGTCAGATGGAGTGCACTACATAGGGAATAGGGCCCTGGTCAGATGGAGTGCACTACATAATGAATAGGGCCCTGGTCAGATGGAGTGCACTACATAAGGAATAGGGCCCTGGTCAGATGGAGTGCACTACATAGGGAATAGGGCACTGGTCAGATGGAGTGCACTACATAATGAATAGGGCCCTGGTCAGATGGAGTGCACTACATAGGGCTCTGGTCTAAAGTAGTGCACTACATAGGGAATAGGGTGCCCTGGTCTAAAGTAATGCACTACATAGGGAATAGGATGCCCTGGTCTAAAGTAGTGCACTAGATAGGGAATAGGCCCTTGGTCTAAAGTAGTGCACTACATAGGGAATAGGCCCTTGGTCTAAAGTAATGCACTACATAGGGAATAGGATGCCCTGGTCTAAAGTAGTGCACTAGATAGGGAATAATGCAGATTGATTGATTCAAGTCAAGCGAAGGTGCATAGATGTTCCCTTCATACTGCCTTAGATGTTCCCTTCATACTGCCTTAGATGTTCCCTTCATACTGCCTTAGATGTTCCCTTCATACTGCCTTAGATGTTCCCTTCACACAGCATTACATGTTCCCTTCATACTGCCTTAGATGTTCCCTTCATACTGCCTTAGATGTTCCCTTCATACTGCCTTAGATGTTCACTTCATACTGCCTTAGATGTTCCCTTCACACAGCATTACATGTTCCCTTCATACTGCCTTAGATGTTCCCTTCATACTGCCTTAGATGTTCCCTTCATACTGCCTTAGAGGTTCCCTTCATACTGCCTTAGATGTTCCCTTCATACTGCCTTGTTGTTTTTGGCAGAGAAACACAGAGACAGTCTCTGAATAGTGTATTAGTCTCGGAGCAGCTGGACAGAGCGTGAATCTATGCTGGATTCTATCAGCCCCTTCCTTCTTTAATAAAGTCTTTACAGAGGGTATCTTTGTTGAGTTTTAGGGGTCACCTTTTGTAGTCTGACAGCTGAAAAGATGGCAGTGATTAATGACCAAGGAACCTCAATACCAGGACCTCCACAACTACCACCATTCACACACACACACACACACACACACACACACACACACACACACACACACACACACACACACACACACACACACACACACACACACACACACACACACACATTCTGAAGTTTGAAGAGACATTCTGTGAGTCTGTAATGTTTTATTTCCAAAGGGCTGGTTGGTTTCAATGGGCTGGTTGGTTTCAATGGGCTGGTTGGTGGGTTCAATGGAATGGTTGGTGGTTTCAATGGGCTGGTTGGTGGTTTCAATTGGCTGGTTGGTGGTTCCAAAGGGCTGGTTGGTTTCAATGGGCTGGTTGGTGGTTTCAATGGGCTGGTTGGTGGTTTCAATGGGCTGGTTGGTGGTTTCAATGGGCTGGTTGGTGGTTTCAATGGGCTGGTTGGTGGTTTCAATGGGCTGGTTGGTGGTTTCAATGGGCTGGTTGGTGGGTTCAATGGAATGGTTGGTGGTTTCAATGGGCTGGTTGGTGGTTTCAATGGGCTGGTTGGTGGTTTCAATGGGCTGGTTGGTGGTTTCAATGGGCTGGTTGGTGGTTTCAATGGGCTGGTTGGTGGGTTCAATGGGCTGGTTGGTGGTTTCAATGGGCTGGTTGGTGGTTTCAATGGGCTGGTTGGTGGGTTCAATGGAATGGTTGGTGGTTTCAATGGGCTGGTTGGTGGTTTCAATTGGCTGGTTGGTGGTTCCAAAGGGCTGGTTGGTTTCAATGGGCTGGTTGGTGGTTTCAATGGGCTGGTTGGTGGGTTCAATGGAATGGTTGGTGGTTTCAATGGGCTGGTTGGTTTCAATGGGCTGGTTGGTGGTTTCAATGGGCTGGTTGGTGGTTTCAATGGGCTGGTTGGTTTCAATGGGCTGGTTGGTGGGTTCAATGGAATGGTTGGTGGTTTCAATGGGCTGGTTGGTGGTTTCAATGGGCTGGTTGGTGGTTTCAATGGGCTGGTTGGTGGTTTCAATGGGCTGGTTGGTGGTTTCAATGGGCTGGTTGGTTTCAATGGGCTGGTTGGTGGTTTCAATGGGCTGGTTGGTGGTTTCAATTGGCTGGTTGGTGGTTTCAATGGGCTGGTTGGTGGTTTCAATGGGCTGGTTGGTGGTTTCAATGGGCTGGTTGGTGGTTTCAATGGGCTGGTTGGTGGTTTCAATGGGCTGGTTGGTGGGTTCAATGGGCTGGTTGGTGGTTTCAATGGGCTGGTTGGTTTCAATGGGCTGGTTGGTGGTTTCAATGGGCTGGTTGGTGGTTTCAATTGGCTGGTTGGTGGTTTCAATGGGCTGGTTGGTGGTTTCAATGGGCTGGTTGGTGGTTTCAATTGGCTGGTTGGTGGTTTCAATGAGCTGGTTGGTGGGTTCAATGGAATGGTTGGTGGTTTCAATGGGCTGGTTGGTGGTTTCAATGGGCTGGTTGGTTTCAATGGGCTGGTTGGTGGTTTCAATGGGCTGGTTGGTGGTTTCAATGGGCTGGTTGGTGGTTTCAATGGGCTGGTTGGTGGTTTCAATGGGCTGGTTGGTGGTTTCAATGGGCTGGTTGGTGGTTTCAATGGGCTGGTTGGTTTCAATGGGCTGGTTGGTGGTTTCAATGGGCTGGTTGGTGGTTTCAATTGGCTGGTTGGTGGTTTCAATGGGCTGGTTGGTGGTTTCAATGGACTGGTTGGTGGTTTCAATTGGCTGGTTGGTGGTTTCAATGAACTGGTTGGTGGGTTCAATGGAATGGTTGGTGGTTTCAATGGGCTGGTTGGTGGTTTCAATGGGCTGGTTGGTGGTTGCAATTGGCTGGTTGGTGGTTTCAATGGGCTGGTTGGTGGTTTCAATGGGCTGGTTGGTGGTTTCAATGGGCTGGTTGGTGGTTTCAATGAGCTGGTTGGTTTCAAAGGGCTGCTTGACCTGGCCACGCTGACCCTGCAGCCATCTCTGCCTCTTTTGCATATTCTTTTCCTGTTCATTCTGAATGGGCTGGTATGCTGTGCGGTGCACCATGGGAGAGACAAGGCTCCTTTCACTGGAGCAGCAGGCCATATAACCACTATGAGCACGTCCCAAACAGCACCCTAGTCCACTACATAGTGCACTACTAACCTATGGGCCCTGTTCAAAAGTAGTGTCCTGTGTAGGGAATAGGTGCCATTTTGGGACATATTCAATAGGTCTCGGAGGGAACATAGCCCGATCAAATACAGCTGCCTGAACTGCAGTTAAAAGTCATAATACTGTTTCTCCCTTTTATTTTTGCATGCTCTATATTCACAGTCAGAGATAGTTTCGTTCTCTCTCTTCCTGTCTAAATCCCCATAGAGGACAAAGAGCAGTAGCGTCGTTGTGTTATTTGACCGGTGAAGACCTGCAGGACACAGAGATGACATAACATCTTATGTATGATCCACATGGCACCCTAGTCCCTACTACATGGGTCAAAAGTAGTGCACTACATAGGGAATAGGGTGCCATTTGGGACGCAGAACCCTTCATCTCTCTGCCACCGTACTATAAGGAGATCTGGTACAGTCAGTCAGAGGCACGTGGCTTTGACTTCCACCTATAAACAGGATTTAATTATATTTGGTATTAGAGGATTTGTAAAAAACATTGGCAGGTTTCTAACCCTGAAACTCCAGAACCAAGAAAAAGGTCATTATCCAATGTCATATTAGCCCATAGAAACTCATAGAGTTGGTAACTCATATTAGCCCATAGAAACTCATAGAGTTGGTAACTCATATTAGCCCATAGAAACTCATAGAGTTGGTAACTCATATTAGCCCATAGAAACTCATAGAGTTGGTAACTCATATTAGCCCATAGAAACTCATAGAGTTGGTAACTCACATTAGCCCATAGAAACTCATAGAGTTGGTAACTCATATTAGAACATAGAAACTCATAGAGTTGGTAACTCATATTAGCCCATATAAACTCATAGAGTTGGTAACTCATATTAGCCCATAGAAACTCATAGAGTTGGTAACTCACATTAGCCCATAGAAACTCATAGAGTTGGTAACTCATATTAGCCCATAGAAACTTATAGAGTTGGTAACTCATATTAGCCCATAGAAACTCATAGAGTTGGTAACTCACATTAGCCCATAGAAACGCATAGACTTGGTAACTCATATTAGCCCATAGAAACTCATAGAGTTGGTAACTCATATTAGCCCATAGAAACTCATAGAGTTGGTAACTCATATTAGCCCATAGAAACTCATAGAGTTGGTAACTCATATTAGCCCATAGAAACTCATAGAGTTGGTAACTCATATTAGCCCATAGAAACTCATAGAGTTGGTAACTCATATTAGCCCATAGAAACTCATAGAGTTGGTAACTCATATTAGCCCATAGAAACTCATAGAGTTGGTAACTCATATTAGCCCATAGAAACTCATAGAGTTGGTAACTCATATTAGCCCATAGAAACTCATAGAGTTGGTAACTCATATTAGCCCATAGAAACTCATAGAGTTGGTAACTCACATTAGCCCATAGAAACTCATAGACTTGGTAACTCATATTAGCCCATAGAAACTCATAGAGTTGGTAACTCATATTAGCCCATAGAAACTCATAGAGTTGGTAACTCATATTAGCCCATAGAAACTCAGAGTTGGTAACTCATATTAGCCCATAGAAACTCATAGAGTTGGTAACTCATATTAGCCCATAGAAACTCATAGAGCTGGTAACTCATATTAGCCCATAGAAACTCATAGATTTGGTAACTCACATTAGCCCATAGAAACTCATAGAGTTGGTCACTCACATTAGCCCATAGAAACTCATAGAGTTGGTAACTCATACATCACAATCGAGACCTTTGATAGAGAATTGTGTTATTGATCTAAAAGACATTTATGAAAATAACTTGACTTTCTACTCTGAGCCAATGGAGGAAATATGCCATGGGAACCATAAGGACTGAGGAAAGGGTTGGAAAGGTTGAACACATCAAGACTCCATTAGAACTGCTCTTCACAAAGGGAGATGAGAAATGACTATCGATGGTCTGAAAATCTAAAGAATAAAGATATGAATCGCTTGCTATTGTTTCACAAAGACAAAGACTTCTCTAAAGCTTCAAGCTGCAGAACTGTGAATTCAGCTGTTGCTGAGCTCTGCACACAAAGGGCCAGAGAGAGATAGAGAGAGACAGAGAGAGAGAAAAAGAAAGATAAAGAGAGACAAAGAAAGAGAGAGCGATAGAAAGGAGGAGAGAGAGGGGAGAGAGGGGAGAGAGAGAGAGAGAGAGAGAGAGAGAGAGAGAGAGAGAGAGAGAGAGAGAGAGGGGAGAAGAGAGAGAGAGAGAGAGAAGAGAGAAAGAAAAAGAGAGACAAAGAGAGAATAAAGCCCTTAAATTGAATTGAGAGAGAGGGAGAGAGGGAGAGAGAGAGAGAGATAGAGATAGAGAGAGAGCAGTACAGAGAAAGAGATCCAGAGAGAGATCCACAGAGAGAGAAGCTAACGGCATACTCTATCTAGCAATGATACAAAATCGATTGAAGTTTCAATAGACAAAAGAACATCAACGATTGGTCTGTTCTATTTTCTACTTTCAACACATTTGTGAAGACTACATCCCCCCAGAAAGATCAGCTAAATACTGGTTCTCACTGGGCACCAATAAGAGTTAACAAAACAACAGTCTGAATGTATTAGACAGCACAGCTAGTTATTAAAGGAACCCCCTGGAAAACAGAGGCAACGTGTTACTGAATGGACTATCCTGGCAAAATAAATACACTGACATTAAAAGGAAAGCTGTAGGGTTCCTGTAGTAGCTACATGTCTGCCCTTTGAACAGAGCAGGTTGTAGTGGTCTATAGTGAGGTTGAACAGAGCAGGTTGTAGTGGTCTATAGTGAGGTTGAACAGAGCAGGTTGTAGTGGTCTATAGTGAGGTTGAACAGAGCAGGTTGTAGTGGTCTATAGTGAGGTTGAACAGAGCAGGTTGTAGTGGTCTATAGTGAGGTTGAATAGAGCAGGTTGTAGTGGTAGTCTATAGTGAGGATGAACAGAGCAGGTTGTAGTGGTAGTCTATAGTGAGGTTGAACAGAGCAGGTTGTAGTGGTCTATAGTGAGGTTGAACAGAGCAGGTTGTAGTGGTCTATAGTGAGGTTGAACAGAGCAGGTTGTAGTGGTCTATAGTGAGGTTGAACAGAGCAGGTTGTAGTGGTAGTCTATAGTGAGGTTGAACAGAGCAGGTTGTAGTGGTAGTCTATAGTGAGGTTGAACAGAGCAGGTTGTAGTGGTCTATAGTGAGGTTGAACAGAGCAGGTTGTAGTGGTCTATAGTGAGGTTGAACAGAGCAGGTTGTAGTGGTAGTCTATAATGAGGTTGAACAGAGCAGGTTGTAGTGGTAGTCTATAGTGAGGTTGAACAGAGCAGGTTGTAGTGGTCTATAGTGAGGTTGAACAGAGCAGGTTGTAGTGGTCTATAGTGAGGTTGAACGGAGCAGGTTGTAGTGGTCTATAGTGAGGTTGAACAGAGCAGGTTGTAGTGGTCTATAGTGAGGTTGAACGGAGCAGGTTGTAGTGGTCTATAGTGAGGTTGAACAGAGCATGTTGTAGTGGTCTATAGTGAGGTTGAACAGAGCAGGTTGTAATGGTCTATAGTGAGGTTGAACAGAGCAGGTTGTAGTGGTCTATAGTGAGGTTGAACAGAGCAGGTTGTAGTGGTAGTCTATAGTGAGGTTGAACAGAGCAGGTTGTAGTGGTCTATAGAGAGGTTGAACAGAGCAGGTTGTAGTGGTCTATAGTGAGGTTGAACAGAGCAGGTTGTAGTGGTAGTCTATAGTGAGGTTGAACAGAGCAGGGTGTAGTGGTCTATAGAGAGGTTGAACAGAGCAGGTTGTAGTGGTCTATAGTGAGGTTGAACAGAGCAGGTTGTAGTGGTCTATAGTGAGGTTGAACAGAGCAGGTTGTAGTGGTCTATAGTGAGGTTGAACAGAGCAGGTTGTAATGGTCTATAGTGAGGTTGAACAGAGCAGGTTGTAGTGGTCTATAGTGAGGTTGAACAGAGCAGGTTGTAGTGGTAGTCTATAGTGAGGTTGAACAGAGCAGGTTGTAGTGGTCTATAGTGAGGTTGAACAGAGCAGGTTGTAGTGGTCTATAGTGAGGTTGAACAGAGCAGGTTGTAGTGGTCTATAGTGAGGTTGAACAGAGCAGGTTGTAGTGGTCTATAGTGAGGTTGAACAGAGCAGGTTGTAGTGGTCTATAGTGAGGTTGAACAGAGCAGGTTGTAGTGGTCTATAGTGAGGTTGAACAGAGCAGGTTGTAGTGGTCTATAGTGAGGTTGAACAGAGCAGGTTGTAGTGGTCTATAGTGAGGTTGAACAGAGCAGGTTGTAGTGGTCTATAGTGAGGTTGAACAGAGCAGGTTGTAGTGGTAGTCTATAGTGAGGTTGAACAGAGCAGGTTGTAGTGGTCTATAGTGAGGTTGAACAGAGCAGGTTGTAGTGGTAGTCTATAGTGAGGTTGAACAGAGCAGGTTGTAGTGGTCTATAGTGAGGTTGAACAGAGCAGGTTGTAGTGGTCTATAGTGAGGTTGAACAGAGCAGGTTGTAGTGGTCTATAGTGAGGTTGAACAGAGCAGGTTGTAGTGGTCTATAGTGAGGTTGAACAGAGCAGGTTGTAGTGGTAGTCTATAGTGAGGTTGAACAGAGCAGGTTGTAGTGGTCTATAGTGAGGTTGAACAGAGCAGGTTGTAGTGGTATATAGTGAGGTTGAACAGAGCAGGTTGTGGTAGTCTATAGTGAGGTTGAACAGAGCAGGTTGTAGTGGTAGTCTATAGTGAGGTTGAACAGAGCAGGTTGTAGTGGTCTATAGTGAGGTTGAACAGAGCAGGTTGTAGTGGTCTATAGTGAGGTTGAACAGAGCAGGTTGTAGTGGTCTATAGAGAGGTTGAACAGAGCAGGTTGTAGTGGTCTATAGAGAGGTTGAACAGAGCAGGTTGTAGTGGTCTATAGTGAGGTTGAACAGAGCAGGTTGTAGTGGTCTATAGAGAGGTTGAACAGAGCAGGTTGTAGTGGTAGTCTATAGTGAGGTTGAACAGAGCAGGTTGTAGTGGTCTATAGTGAGGTTGAACAGAGCAGGTTGTTGTGGTCTATAGTGAGGTTGAACAGAGCAGGTTGTAGTGGTCTATAGTGAGGTTGAACAGAGCAGGTTGTGGATATATATATATATCCATCCTGCCCTGCCTTCCTAAAGTCTTCGAAAGCCAAGTGAACAAACAGATCACTGACCATCTCGAATCCCACCGTACCTTCTCCACTATCCAATCTAGTTTCTGAGCTGGTCATGGGTGCACCTCAGCCACGCTCAAGGTCCTAAACGATATCATAACCGCCATCGATGAGACATTACTGTGCATTACTGTCTTACTGTCTTCATCGACCTGGCCAAGGCTTTCGACTCTGTCAATCACTGCATTCTTATCGGCAGACTCAACAGCCTTGGTTTCTCAAATGATTGCCTCGCCTGGTTCACCAACTACTTCTCAGAGTTCAGTGTGTCAAATCGGAGGGCCTGTTGTCCGGACCTCTGGCAGTCTCTATGGGGGTGCCACAGGGTTCGATTCTCGGGCCGACTCTTTTCTCTGTATGTAAATCAATGATGTCACTCCTACTGCTGGTGATTCCTGATCCACCTCTCCGCAGATGACACCATTCTGTATACTTCTGGCCCTTCTTTGGACACTGTGTTAACTAACCTCCAAACGAGCTTCAATGCCATTACAACACTCCTTCCGTGGCCTCCAACTGCTCTTAAACGCCTGTAAAACTAAATGCATGCTCTTTAACCGATTGCTGCCCGCACCTGCCCGCCCGACTAGCATCACTACACTGGACGGTTCTGACCTAGAATATGTGGACAACTACAAATAGCTAGGTGTCTGGCTAGACTGACAACTCATCTTCCAGACTCATATTAAGCATCTCCAATCATAAATTAACTATAGAATCGGTGTCATATTTCACAACAAAGGCCCTTTCACTCACGCTGCCAAACATACCCTCATAAAACTGACTATCCTACCGATCCTCGACTTTGGTGATGTCATTTACAAAATAGGCTCCAACACTCAACTCAGCAAACTGGATGCAGTCTATCACGGTGCCATCCGTTTTGTCACCATAGCCATAACTCATATACTACCCACCACTGCGACCTGTATGCTCTCGTTGGCTGGCCCTCGCTACATATTCTTCTCCAAACCCACTGGCTCCAGGTCATCTATAAGTCTTTGCTAGGTAAAGCTCCGCCTTGTCTCAGCTCACTGGTCACCATAGCAACACCCACCCATATCACGCACTCCAGCAGGTATATCTCACTGGTCATCCCCAAAACCAACACCTCCTTTGACCGCCTTTCCTTCCAGTTCTCTGCTGCCAGTGACTGGAACGAATTGCAAAATCACTGAAGCTGGAGACTTATATCTCCCTCACTAACTTAAAGCATCATCTATCTGAGCTGCTTAAACATCATCTATCTGTAAATAGTATATAATCTATAATAAATCCAACTACCTCACTCCCATATTGTTTTAATTTACTTTTTTCTCTCTTTGAACACCAGTATCTCAAATCAAATCAAATCCAATTTTATTTATATAGCCCTTCGTACATCAGCTGATATCTCAAAGTGCTGTACAGAAACCCAGCCTAAAACCCAAAACAGCAAGCAATGCAGGTGTAGAAGCACGGTGGCTAGGAAAAACTCCCTAGAAAGGCCAAAACCTAGGAAGAAACCTAGAGAGGAACCAGGCGATGTGGGGTTGGCCAGTCCTCTTCTGGCTGTGCCGGGTAGAGATTATAACAGAACATGGCCAAGATGTTCAAATGTTCATAAATGACCAGCATGGTCGAATAATAACAAGGCAGAACAGTTGAAACTGGAGCATCTCTACTTGCACATCATCATCTGCACATCACTCCAGTGTTAATTTGCTAAATTGTAATTACTTTGCTACTACGGCCCATTTATTGCCTTACCTCCTCACGCCATTTTCTCACATTGTATATAGACCTTCTTTTCTGTTGTGTTATTGACTGTATGTTTGTTTATTCCATGTGTAACTCTGTTGTTGTTGTTTATTCCATGTGTAACTCTGTTGTTGTTGTTTATTCCATGTGTAACTCTGTTGTTGTTGTTTATTCCATGTGTAACTCTGTTGTTGTTGTTTATTCCATGTGTAACTCTGTTGTTGTTGTTTATTCCATGTGTAACTCTGTTGTTGTTGTTTACTCCATGTGTAACTCTGTTGTTGTTGTTTACTCCATGTGTAACTCTGTTGTTGTTGTTTACTCCATGTGTAACTCTGTTGTTGTTGTTTACTCCATGTGTAACTCTGTTGTTGTTGTTTACTCCATGTGTAACTCTGTTGTTGTTGTTTATTCCATGTGTAACTCTGTTGTTGTTGTTTATTCCATGTGTAACTCTGTTGTTGTTGTTTACTCCATGTGTAACTCTGTTGTTGTTGTTTACTCCATGTGTAACTCTGTGTTGTTGTTGTTTATTCAATGTGTAACTCTGTTGTTGTTGTTTGTGTCACACTGCTTTGCTTTATCTTGGCCAGGTCACAGTTGTAAACAGAACTTGTTCCTCAACTGGGCCTACCTGGTTCAATAAAGGTGAAATAAGATAAAATAAATATAAAGTAGTAGTAGTCTATAGCGAGGTGGTTTAGACACATTTCCTGAACGAAAATATAACCGCAACATCCAACAATTTGACTCGAGACATCTGTGACAAAAACTGCACATGTTAGAGTGGCTTTCTGTTGTCCCCAGCACAAGGTGCACCTGTGTAAGGACCACGCAGTTTAATCAGCTTGATACGCCACACCTGTCAGGTGGATGGTTTATCTTGACAAAGGATAAATGCTCACTAACAAGACTGTAAAAAAAAATGTACGCACAAAATTTGAAAGAAATACGTTTTTTGTGCGTCTGGAAAATGTCTGTGATCTTTTATTTCATCTCATGACCAAAGCTCATGACATGGGACCAAAACATTGCATTTATATTTTTGTTCAACATAGTAACATAGCTACTAAAGCAACTGGGGGCAGGTTACCTAGCAGTTAGAGCGTTGGGCCAGTAACCAAAAGGTTGCTCGTTCGAATCCCAGAGCTGACAAAGTGAAAATCTGTCGATGTGCCCCTGAGCAAGGCGCTTAACCCACTACCCAGGGTCAGCCGTTATGTGATCCCCACTCTCCGTTGATAATGGTGACCCTGGCTCTGACCTCACCGCTTATAATGGTGACCCTGGCTGTGACCCCACTCTCCGTTGATAATGGTGACCCTGGCTGTGACCCTCCGTTGATAATGGTGACCCTCAGTTGATAATGGTGACCCTGGGTGTTGATAATGGTGACCCTGGCTGTGACCCCACTCTCCGATAATGGTGACCCTGGCTGTGACCCCACTCTCAGTTGATAATGGTGACCCTGGCTGCGACCCCACTCTCCGTTGATAATGGTGACCCTGGCTGCCCCACTCTCCGTTTATAATGGTGACCCTGGCTCAGCTGATAATGGTGACCCTGGCTCTGACCCCACTCTCCGCTGATAATGGTGACCCTGGCTCGACCCCACTCTCCGCTGATAATGGTGACCCTGGCTGTGACCCCCACTCTCCTGATAATGGTGACCCTGGCTGTGACCCCACTCTCAGTTGATAATGGTGACCCTGTCTCTGACCCCACTCTCCGCTGATAATGGTGACCCTGGCTGTGACCCCACTCTCCGCTTGATAATGGTGACCCTGGCTGTGACCCCACTCTCCGCTTATAATGGTGACCCTGCCTGACCCCACTCTCCGTTGATAATGACCCTCGCTCTGACCCCACTCTCCGTTTATAATGGTGACCCTGGCTGTGACCCCACTCTCAGTTGATAATGGTGACCCTGGCTCTGACCCCACTCTCCGTTGATAATGGTGACCCTGGCTCTGACCCGACTCTCCGTTGATAATGGTGACCCTGGCTGTGACCCCACTCTCCGTTGATAATGGTGACCCTGGCTGTGACCCCACTCTCCGTTTATAATGGTGACCCTGGCTGTGACCCCACTCTCCGTTTATAATGGTGACCCTGGCTGTGACCCCACTCTCCGTTGATAATGGTGACCCTGGCTGTGACCCCACTCTCAGTTGATAATGGTGACCCTGGCTGTGACCCCACTCTCCGTTGATAATGGTGACCCTGGCTGTGACCCCACTTTCAGTTGATAATGGTGACCCTGGCTGTGACCCCACTCTCCGTTGATAATGGTGACCCTGTCTCTGACCCCACTCTCCGTTGATAATGGTGACCCTGGCTGTGACCCCACTCTCCGTTTATAATGGTGACTCTGGCTGTGACCCCACTCTTAGTTGATAATGGTGACCCTGGCTGTGACCAACCTCTCAGGGGGAGTGGGGATACGCAAAAAACACATTTCCATTTGACATGTGTAAAATAGGACAAATATGAGAACGACCACATTACAATTACATATCTGGGAGGAAGTAGAGAGAGGTGCCTGGGAAGAGGTAGAGAGAGGTGCCTGGGAGGAGGTAGAGAGAGGTGCCTGGGAGGAGGTAGAGAGAGGTGCCTGGGAAGAGGTAGAGAGAGGTGCCTGGGAGGAGGTAAAGAGAGGTGCCTGGGAGGAGGTAGAGAGAGGTGCCTGGGAGGAGGTAGAGAGAGGTGCCTGGGAGGAGGTAGAGAGAGGTGCCTGGGAGGAGGTAGAGAGAGGTGCCTGGGAGGAGGTAGAGAGAGGTACCTGGGAGGAGGTAGAGAGAGGTGCCTGGGAGGAGGTAGAGAGAGGTGCCTGGGAGGAGGTAGAGAGAGGTGCCTGGGAGGAGGTAGAGAGAGGTGCCTGGGAGGAGGTAGAGAGAGGTGCCTGGGAGGAGGTAGAGAGAGGTACCTGGGAGGAGGTAGAGAGAGGTACCTGGGAGGAGGTAGAGAGAGGTGCCTGGGAGGAGGTAGAGAGAGGTGCCTGGGAGGAGGTAGAGAGAGGTGCCTGGGAGGAGGTAGAGAGAGGTGCCTGGGAGGAGGTAGAGAGAGGTGCCTGGGAGGAGGTAGAGAGAGGTGCCTGGGAGGAGGTAGAGAGAGTTGCCTGGGAGGAGGTAGAGAGAGGTGCCTGGCAGGAGGTAGAGAGAGGTGCCTGGGAGGAGGTAGAGAGAGGTGCCTGGGAGGAGGTAGAGAGAGGTGCCTGGGAGGAGGTAGAGAGAGGTGCCTGGGAGGAGGTAGAGAGAGGTGCCTGGGAGGAGGTAGAGAGAGGTGCCTGGGAGGAGGTAGAGAGAGGTGCCTGGGAGGAGGTAGAGAGAGGTGCCTGGGAGGAGGTAGAGAGAGGTGCCTGGGAGGAGGTAGAGAGAGGTGCCTGGCAGGAGGGATGTGGAATATAAATACTAATTATCTGCTATTTTCTTCAAACAATTAGCAGTGCTGGTGTTGAGTGTTGCTATTCAAGACCATAGCACATCAATTTACCCAGCGAAGTCTGCAACAACGCCCACCCAATCCCCCACCCATTCCTACAGCCATTCAACAGATTCAACAGAAAGGTGTGTTTTCAATAGAGGAGAAAAGAGTAGGAGGAAGAAGAGAGGAGGAGGAGGAGGAGGATAAATGGCCTGGCTTACCCCAGATCCACATTCAGCTGTCTTAATGCAGAATGCGTGTGTGTGTTGTTTGTGTGTGTCTGCTTGAGTGTGTGTGTGTGTTGTTTGTGTGTGTCTGCTTGAGCGTGTGTGTGTGTTGTTTGTGTGTGTCTGCTTGAGCGTGTGTGTGTGTGTGTGTGTGTGCGTGCGTGCGTGCGTGCGTGCGTGCGTGTGTGTGTGTGTGTTGTTTGTGTGTGTCTGCTTGAGTGTGTGTGTGTGTTGTTTGTGTGTGTCTGCTTGAGCGCGTGTGTGTGTGTGTGTGTGTGCGTGTGTGCGTGTGTGTGTGTGTGTGTGTGTGTGTGTGTGTGTGTGTGTGTGTGTGTGTGTGTGTGTGTGTGTGTGTGTGTGTGTGTGTGTGTGTGTGTGTGTGCTAATTCTTTGTGGATCTGTGTAATCTGAGGGAAATATGTCTCTCTAATATGGTCATACATTGGGCAGGAGGTTAGGAAGTGCAGCTCAGTTTCCACCTCATATTGTGGGCAGTGAGCACATAGCCTGTCTTCTCTTGAGAGCCATGTCTGCCTGCGCCTGTTTTTCTCAATAGCAAGGCTATGCTCACTGAGTCTGTACATAGTCAACGCTTTCCTTAAGTTTGGGTTAGTCACAGTGGTCAGGTATTCTGCCACTGTGTACTCTCTGTTTAGGCCAAAGAGCATTATAGTTTGCTCTGTGTTTTTGTTAATTCTTTCCAATGTGTCAAGTAATTATCTTTTTGTTTTCTCATGATTTGGTTGGGTGTAATTGTGTTGCTGTCCTTGGGCTCTGTGGGGTCTGTTTGTGTTTGTGAACAGAGCCCAAGGACCAACTTGCTTAGGGGACTCTTCTCCAGGTTCATCTCTCTGTAGGTGATGGCTTTGTTGTGGAAGGTTTGGGAATCACTTCCTTTTAGGTGGTTGTTGAATTTAAAGGCTCTTTTCTGGATTTTGATCAATAGCAGGAATTGGCCTAATTCTACTCTGTTTTACATTGTACACAGAGGATATTTTCAATTTGGTATTTGTCCCATTTTGTGAATTCTTGGTTGGTGAGCAGACCCCAGTCCTCGTATACCCAATGCTGTCGGGGTACACCTAATGCTGTCGGGGTATACCTAATGCTGTCGGGGTATACCTAATGCTGTCGGGGTATACTTAATGCTGTCGGGGTATACCTAATGCTGTCGGGGTATACCTAATGCTGTCGGGGTATACCTAATGCTGTCGGGGTATACCTAATGCTGTCGGGGTATACTTAATGCTGTCGGGGTATACCTAATGCTGTCGGGTATACCTAATGCTGTCGGGGTATACCTAATGCTGTCGGGGTATACTTAATGCTGTCGGGGTATACCTAATGCTGTCGGGGAACACCTAATGCTGTTGGGGTATACCTAATGCTGTCGGGGTATACCTAATGCTGTCGGGTACACCTAATGCTGCTGGGGTATACCTAATGCTGTCGGGGTATACCTAATGCTTTCGGGGTATACCTAATGCTGTCGGGTATACCTAATGCTGTCGGGTATACCTAATGCTGTCGGGTACACCTAATGCTGTCGGGGAACACCTAATGCTGTCGGGGTATACCTAATGCTGTCGGGGTACACCTAATGCTGTCGGGGTATACCTAATGCTGCCGGGGTATACCTAATGCCGTCGGGTATACCTAATGCTGTCGGGGTATACCTAATGCTGTCGAGGTACGCCTAATGCTGTCGGGGTACACCTAATGCTGTCGGGGTATACCTAATGCAGTCGGGTACACCTAATGCTGTCGGGGTACGCCTAATGCTGTCGGGGTACACCTACTGCTGTCGGGGTATCCCTAATGCTGTCGGGGTATACCTAATGCTGTCGGGGTACACCTAATGCTGTCGGGGTATACCTAATGCTGTCGGGGTATACCTAATGCTGTCGGGTACACCTAATGCTGTCGGGTACACCTAATGCTGTCGAGGTATACCTAATGCTGTCGGGGTATACCTAATGCTGTCGAGGCATACCTAATGCTGTCGAGGTATACCTAATGCTGTCGGGGTACACCTAATGCTGTCGGGGTATACCTAATGCTGTCGAGGTATACCTAATGCTGTCGGGGTATACCTAATGCTGTCGGGGTATACCTAATGCTGTCGAGGTATACCTAATGCTGTCGGGGTACACCTAATGCTGTCGGGGTATACCTAATGCTGTCGAGGTATACCTAATGCTGTCGGGGTACACCTAACGCTGTCGGGTATACCTAATGCTGTCGAGGTATACCTAATGCTGTCGTAGTACACCTAATGCTGTCGGGTATACCTAATGCTGTCGGGGTATACCTAATGCTGTCGAGGTATACCTAATGCTGTCGGGGTACACCTAATGCTGTCGGGTATACCTAATGCTGTCGGGGTACGCCTAATGCTGTCGGGGTATACCTAATGCTGTCGGGGTACACCTAATGCTGTCGGGGTACAACTAATGCTGTCGGGTACACCTAATGCTGTCGGGTACACCTAATGCTGTCGAGGTATACCTAATGCTGTCGGGGTATACCTAATACTGTCGGGGTATACCTAATGCTGTCGGGGTATACCTAATGCTGTCGGGGTATACCTAATGCTGTCGGGTACACCTAATGCTGTCGAGGTATACCTAATGCTGTCGGGGTATACCTAATGCTGTCGGGGTATACCTAATGCTGTCGGGTATGCCTAATGCTGTCGGGGTATACCTAATGCTGTCGGGGTACACCTAATGCTGTCGGGGTATACCTAATGATGTCGGGGTATACCTAATGATGTCGGGGTATACCTAATGCTGCCGGGTACACCCTCACAGCTACGGAGCTGTGAGGGGAACGGCACCTCAGTACCTCCAGGCTCTGATCAGGCCCTACACCCAAACAAGGGCACTGCGTTCATCCACCTCTGGCCTGCTCGCCTCCCTACCACTGAGGAAGTACAGTTCCCGCCTCAGCCCAGTCAAAACTGTTCGCTGCTCTGGCCCCCAATGGTGGAACAAACTCCCTCACGACGCCAGGACAGCGGAGTCAATCACCACCTTCCGGAGACACCTGAAACCCCACCTCTTCAAGGAATACCTAGGATAGGGTAAGTAATCCTTCTCACCCCCTTCTCCCCCCCAACAAGATTTAGATGCAAGTGGCTGTTCCACTGGTTGTCATAAGGTGTATGCACCAATTTGTAAGTCGCTCTGGATAAGAGCGTCTGCTAAATGACTTAAATGTAAATGTAAATGTA
>NW_026288776.1:0-72024 GCF_023373465.1 Oncorhynchus keta | reverse complement strand
TCCAGTCATGTCTACTACAGTCATGTCTACTACAATCCAGTCACGTCTACTACAGTCCAGTCATGTCTACTACAGTCCAGTCATGTCTACTACAGTCCAGTCATGTCTACTACAGTCCAGTCGTGTCTACTACAGTCATGTCTACTAAATGTCTACTACAGTCCAGTCATGTCTACTATAGTCATGTCTACTACAGTCCAGTCATGTCTACTACAGTCCAGTCATGTCTACTACAGTCCAGTCATGTCTACTACAGTCCAGTCATGTCTACTACAGTCCAGTCATGTCTACTATAGTCCAGTCATGTCTACTACAGTCCAGTCATGTCTACTACAGTCCAGTCATGTCTACTATAGTCCAGTCATGTCTACTACAGTCCAGTCATGTCTACTATAGTCAAGTCTACTACAGTCCAGTCATGTCTACTACAGTCCAGTCATGTCTACTACAGTCCAGTCATGTCTACTACAGTCCAGTCATGTCTACTACAGTCCAGTCGTGTCTACTACAGTCATGTCTACTAAATGTCTACTACAGTCCAGTCACGTCTACTACAGTCCAGTCACGTCTACTACAGTCCAGTCATGTCTACTACAGTCCAGTCATGTCTACTACAGTCCAGTCGTGTCTACTACAGTCATGTCGTGTCGACTACAGTCCAGTCCAGTCTACGACAGTCATGTCGATGACAGTCATGTCTACGTCTGCTACAGTAATGTCTACTACAGTCATGTCTACTACAGTCGTGTCTACTACAGTCGTGTCTACTAGAGTCATGTCTACTACAGTCGTGTCTACTACAGTCATGTCTACTACAGTCATGTCTACTACAGTCATGTCTGCTACAGTCGTGTCTACTACAGTCCAGTCATGTCTACTACAGTCATGTCTACTACAGTCATGTCTACTACAGTCCAGTCATGTCTACTACAGTCATGTCTGCTACAGTCATGTCTACTACAGTCGTGTCTACTACAGTCATGTCTACTACAGTCATGTCTACTACAGTCATGTCTGCTACAGTCATGTCTACTACAGTCGTGTCTACTACAGTCATGTCTACTACAGTCGTGTCTACTACAGTCATGTCTACTACAGTCATGTCTACTACAGTCATGTCTGCTACAGTCATGTCTACTACAGTCATGTCTACTACAGTCATGTCTGCTACAGTCATGTCTACTACAGTCGTGTATAGTACAGTCATGTCTACTACAGTCGTGTCTACTACAGTCATGTCTACTACAGTCATGTCTACTACAGTCCAGTCATGTCTACTACAGTCATGTCTACTACAGTCATGTCTACTACAGTCATGTCTACTACAGTCATGTCTACTACAGTCCAGTCATGTCTACTACAGTCATGTCTACTACAGTCATGTCTACTACAGTCCAGTCATGTCTACTACAGTCATGTCTACTACAGTCATGTCTACTACAGTCATGTCTACTACAGTCCAGTCATGTCTACTACAGTCATGTCTGCTACAGTCGTGTCTACTACAGTCATGTCTACTACAGTCATGTCTACTACAGTCATGTCTGCTACAGTCGTGTCTACTACAGTCCAGTCATGTCTACTACAGTCATGTCTACTACAGTCCAGTCATGTCTACTACAGTCATGTCTGCTACAGTCGTGTCTACTACAGTCATGTCTACTACAGTCATGTCTACTACAGTAATGTCTACTACAGTCATGTCTACTACAGTCCAGTCATGTCTACTAAAGTCATGTCTACTACAGTCGTGTCTACTACAGTCATGTCTACGACAGTAATGTCTACTACAGTCATGTCTACGACAGTAATGTCTACTACAGTCATGTCTACTACAGTCATGTCTACTACAGTCATGTCTACTACAGTCCAGTCATGTCTACTACAGTCATGTCTACGACAGTAATGTCTGCTACAGTCGTGTCTACTACAGTCATGTCTACTACAGTCATGTCTACTACAGTAATGTCTACTACAGTCATGTCTACTACAGTCCAGTCATGTCTACTAAAGTCATGTCTACTACAGTCGTGTCTACTACAGTCATGTCTACGACAGTAATGTCTACTACAGTCATGTCTACTACAGTCCAGTCATGTCTACTACAGTCATGTCTACTACAGTCATGTCTACTACAGTCATGTCTACTACAGTCCAGTCATGTCTACTACAGTCCAGTCATGTCTACTACAGTCATGTCTACTACAGTCATGTCTACTACAGTCCAGTCATGTCTACTACAGTCCAGTCATGTCTACTACAGTCCAGTCATGTCTACTACAGTCATGTCTACTACAGTCCAGTCATGTCTACTACAGTCATGTCTACTACAGTCATGTCTACTACAGTCATGTCTACTACAGTCCAGTCATGTCTACTAAAGTCCAGTAATGTCTACTACAGTCCAGTCATGTCGACTACAGTCATGTCTACTACAGTCCAGTCATGTCTACTACAGTCATGTCTACTACAGTCCAGTCATGTCTACTACAGTCATGTCTACTAAAGTCCAGTAATGTCTACGACAGTCATGTCTACTACAGTCCAGTCATGTCGACTACAGTCATGTCTACTAAAGTCCAGTAATGTCTACTACAGTCCAGTCATGTCTACTACAGTCCAGTCATGTCTACTACAGTCCAGTCATGTCTACTACAGTCATGTCTACTACAGTCCAGTCATGTCTACTACAGTCATGTCTACTACAGTCATGTCTACTACAGTCCAGTCATGTCTACTACAGTCCAGTCATGTCTACTACAGTCCAGTCATGTCTACTAAAGTCCAGTAATGTCTACTACAGTCATGTCTACTACAGTCCAGTCATGTCTACTACAGTCATGTCTACTACAGTCATGTCTACTACAGTCATGTCTACTACAGTCCAGTCATGTCTACTAAAGTCCAGTAATGTCTACTACAGTCCAGTCATGTCTACTACAGTCATGTCTACTACAGTCCAGTCATGTCTACTACAGTCATGTCTACTAAAGTCCAGTAATGTCTACGACAGTCATGTCTACTACAGTCCAGTCATGTCGACTACAGTCATGTCTACTAAAGTCCAGTAATGTCTACTACAGTCCAGTCATGTCTACTACAGTCCAGTCATGTCTACTACAGTCATGTCTACTACAGTCCAGTCATGTCTACTACAGTCATGTCTACTACAGTCCAGTCATGTCTACTACAGTCATGTCTACTACAGTCCAGTCATGTCTACTACAGTCATGTCTACTACAGTCCAGTCATGTCGACTACAGTCATGTCTACTAAAGTCCAGTAATGTCTACTACAGTCCAGTCATGTCTACTACAGTCCAGTCATGTCTACTACAGTCATGTCTACTACAGTCCAGTCATGTCTACTACAGTCATGTCTACTAAAGTCCAGTAATGTCTACGACAGTCATGTCTACTACAGTCCAGTCATGTCTACTACAGTCATGTCTACTACAGTCCAGTCATGTCTACTACAGTCATGTGTACTACAGTCCAGTCATGTCTACTACAGTCATGTCTACTACAGTCATGTGTACTAAAGTCCAGTCATGTCTACTACAGTCATGTCTACTATAGTCCAGTCATGTCTACTACAGTAATGTCTACTACAGTAATGTCTACTACAGTCATGTCTACTACAGTCCAGTCATGTCTACTACAGTCATGTCTACTACAGTCCAGTCATGTCTACTACAGTCCAGTCATGTCTACTACAGTCCAGTCATGTCGACTACAGTCCAGTTCAGTCTACTACAGTCGTGTCTACTATAGTCATGTCTCACGACAGTAATGTCTACTACAGTCATGTCTACTACAGTCCAGTCATGTCTACTACAGTCATGTCTACTACAGTCCAGTCATGTCTACTACAGTCCAGTCATGTCTACTACAGTCCAGTCGTGTCTACTACAGTAATGTCTACTACAGTCATGTCTACTACAGTCCAGTCATGTCTACTAAAGTCATGTCTACTACAGTCGTGTCTACTACAGTCATGTCTACGACAGTAATGTCTACTACAGTCATGTCTACGACAGTAATGTCTACTACAGTCATGTCTACTACAGTCCAGTCATGTCTACTACAGTCATGTCTACTACAGTCATGTCTACTACAGTCATGTCTACTACAGTCCAGTCATGTCTACTAAAGTCCAGTCATGTCTACTACAGTCATGTCGACTACAGTCCAGTCATGTCTACTACAGTCCAGTCATGTCTACTACAGTCATGTCTACTAAAGTCCAGTAATGTCTACTACAGTCATGTCTACTACAGTCATGTCTACTACAGTCATGTCTACTACAGTCATGTCTACTACAGTCATGTCTACTACAGTCCAGTCATGTCTACTACAGTCATGTCTACTACAGTCCAGTAATGTCTACTACAGTCATGTCTACTACAGTCCAGTAATGTCTACTACAGTCATGTCTACTACAGTCCAGTAATGTCTACTACAGTCCAGTAATGTCTACTACAGTCATGTCTACTACAGTCCAGTAATGTCTACTACAGTCCAGTAATGTCTACTACAGTCCAGTCATGTCTACTACAGTCCAGTAATGTCTACTACAGTCCAGTCATGTCTACTACAGTCATGTCTACTAAAGTCCAGTAATGTCTACTACAGTCATGTGTACTAAAGTCCAGTCATGTCTACTACAGTCATGTCTACTATAGTCCAGTCATGTCTACTACAGTAATGTCTACTACAGTAATGTCTACTACAGTCATGTCTACTACAGTCCAGTCATGTCTACTACAGTCATGTCTACTACAGTCCAGTCATGTCTACTACAGTCCAGTCATGTCTACTACAGTCCAGTCATGTCGACTACAGTCCAGTTCAGTCTACTACAGTCGTGTCTACTATAGTCATGTCAACGACAGTAATGTCTACTACAGTCATGTCTACTACAGTCCAGTCATGTCTACTACAGTCATGTCTACTACAGTCCAGTCATGTCTACTACAGTCCAGTCATGTCTACTACAGTCCAGTCGTGTCTACTACAGTAATGTCTACTACAGTCATGTCTACTACAGTCCAGTCATGTCTACTAAAGTCATGTCTACTACAGTCGTGTCTACTACAGTCATGTCTACGACAGTAATGTCTACTACAGTCATGTCTACGACAGTAATGTCTACTACAGTCATGTCTACTACAGTCCAGTCATGTCTACTACAGTCATGTCTACTACAGTCATGTCTACTACAGTCATGTCTACTACAGTCCAGTCATGTCTACTAAAGTCCAGTCATGTCTACTACAGTCATGTCGACTACAGTCCAGTCATGTCTACTACAGTCCAGTCATGTCTACTACAGTCATGTCTACTAAAGTCCAGTAATGTCTACTACAGTCATGTCTACTACAGTCATGTCTACTACAGTCATGTCTACTACAGTCATGTCTACTACAGTCCAGTCATGTCTACTACAGTCATGTCTACTACAGTCCAGTAATGTCTACTACAGTCATGTCTACTACAGTCCAGTAATGTCTACTACAGTCATGTCTACTACAGTCCAGTAATGTCTACTACAGTCCAGTAATGTCTACTACAGTCATGTCTACTACAGTCCAGTAATGTCTACTACAGTCCAGTAATGTCTACTACAGTCCAGTCATGTCTACTACAGTCCAGTAATGTCTACTACAGTCCAGTCATGTCTACTACAGTCATGTCTACTAAAGTCCAGTAATGTCTACTACAGTCATGTCTACTACAGTCCAGTCATGTCTACTACAGTCATGTCTACTACAGTCCAGTAATGTCTACTACAGTCATGTCTACTACAGTCCAGTAATGTCTACTACAGTCATGTCTACTACAGTCCAGTAATGTCTACTACAGTCCAGTAATGTCTACTACAGTCATGTCTACTACAGTCCAGTAATGTCTACTACAGTCCAGTAATGTCTACTACAGTCATGTCTACTACAGTCCAGTAATGTCTACTACAGTCCAGTCATGTCTACTACAGTCCAGTCATGTCTACTACAGTCATGTCTACTACAGTCCAGTAATGTCTACTACAGTCCAGTAATGTCTACTACAGTCCAGTCATGTCTACTACAGTCCAGTAATGTCTACTACAGTCCAGTCATGTCTACTACAGTCATGTCTACTAAAGTCCAGTAATGTCTACTACAGTCATGTCTACTACAGTCCAGTCATGTCTACTACAGTCATGTCTACTACAGTCCAGTAATGTCTACTACAGTCATGTCTACTACAGTCCAGTAATGTCTACTACAGTCATGTCTACTACAGTCCAGTAATGTCTACTACAGTCCAGTAATGTCTACTACAGTCATGTCTACTACAGTCCAGTAATGTCTACTACAGTCCAGTAATGTCTACTACAGTCATGTCTACTACAGTCCAGTAATGTCTACTACAGTCCAGTAATGTCTACTACAGTCCAGTAATGTCTACTACAGTCATGTCTACTACAGTCCAGTAATGTCTACTACAGTCCAGTAATGTCTACTACAGTCCAGTCATGTCTACTACAGTCCAGTAATGTCTACTACAGTCCAGTCATGTCTACTACAGTCATGTCTACTAAAGTCCAGTAATGTCTACTACAGTCATGTCTACTACAGTCCAGTCATGTCTACTACAGTCATGTCTACTACAGTCCAGTAATGTCTACTACAGTCATGTCTACTACAGTCCAGTAATGTCTACTACAGTCATGTCTACTACAGTCCAGTAATGTCTACTACAGTCCAGTAATGTCTACTACAGTCATGTCTACTACAGTCCAGTAATGTCTACTACAGTCCAGTAATGTCTACTACAGTCATGTCTACTACAGTCCAGTAATGTCTACTACAGTCATGTCTACTACAGTCCAGTAATGTCTACTACAGTCATGTCTACTAAAGTCCAGTCATGTCTACTACAGTCATGTCGACTACAGTCATGTCTACTACAGTCCAGTCATGTCTACTACAGTCATGTCTACTAAAGTCCAGTAATGTCTACTACAGTCATGTCGACTACAGTCCAGTCATGTCTACTACAGTCCAGTCATGTCTACTAAAGTCCAGTAATGTCTACTACAGTCCAGTCATGTCTACTACAGTCATGTCTACTAAAGTCCAGTAATGTCTACGACAGTCATGTCTACTACAGTCCAGTCATGTCTACTACAGTCCAGTCATGTCTACTACAGTCATGTCTACTACAGTCCAGTCATGTCTACTACAGTCATGTGTACTACAGTCCAGTCATGTCTACTACAGTCATGTCTACTACAGTCATGTCTACTACAGTCATGTGTACTAAAGTCCAGTCATGTCTACTACAGTCATGTCTACTACAGTCCATTCATGTCTACTACAGTAATGTCTACTACAGTAATGTCTACTACAGTCATGTCTACTACAGTCCAGTCATGTCTACTACAGTCATGTCTACTACAGTCCAGTCATGTCTACTACAGTAATGTCTACTACAGTAATGTCTACTACAGTCATGTCTACTACAGTCCAGTCATGTCTACTACAGTCATGTCTACTACAGTCCAGTCATGTCTACTACAGTCCAGTCATGTCTACTACAGTCCAGTCATGTCTACTACAGTCATGTCTACTATAGTCCAGTCATGTCTACTACAGTAATGTCTACTACAGTAATGTCTACTACAGTCATGTCTACTACAGTCCAGTCATGTCTACTACAGTCATGTCTACTACAGTCCAGTCATGTCTACTACAGTCCAGTCATGTCTACTACAGTCCAGTCATGTCGACTACAGTCCAGTCCAGTCTACTACAGTCGTGTCTACTATAGTCATGTCTACGACAGTAATGTCTACTACAGTCATGTCTACTACAGTCCAGTCATGTCTACTACAGTCATGTCTACTACAGTCCAGTCATGTCTACTACAGTCCAGTCACGTCTACTACAGTCCAGTCATGTCGACTACAGTCCAGTCCAGTCTACTACAGTCATGTCTACGACAGTAATGTCTACTACAGTCATGTCTACTACAGTCATGTCTACTACAATCCAGTCATGTCTACTACAGTCATGTCTACTACAGTCCAGTCATGTCTACTACAGTCCAGTCATGTCTACTACAGTCCAGTCATGTCTACTACAGTCATGTCTACTAAAGTCCAGTAATGTCTACTACAGTCCAGTCATGTCTACTAAAGTCCAGTCATGTCTACTACAGTCCAGTCATGTCTACTAAAGTCCAGTCATGTCTACTACAGTCCAGTCATGTCTACTACAGTCCAGTCATGTCTACTACAGTCCAGTCATGTCTACTACAGTCATGTCTACTACAGTCATGTCGACTACAGTCATGTCTACTACAATCCAGTCATGTCTAATACAGTCATGTCTACTACAGTCATGTCTACTACAATCCAGTCATGTCTACTACAGTCATGTCTACTACAGTCATGTCTACTACAGTCCAGTCATGTCTACTACAGTCATGTCTACTACAGTCATGTCTACTACAATCCAGTCATGTCTACTACAGTCATGTCTACTACAGTCATGTCGACTACAGTCATGTCTACTACAATCCAGTCATGTCTACTACAGTCATGTCTACTACAGTCATGTCTACTACAGTCATGTCTACTACAGTCATGTCTACTACAGTCATGTCGACTACAGTCATGTCTACTACAATCCAGTCATGTCTAATACAGTCATGTCTACTACAGTCATGTCTACTACAATCCAGTCATGTCTACTACAGTCATGTCTACTACAGTCATGTCTACTACAGTCATGTCGACTACAGTCATGTCTACTACAGTCCAGTCATGTCTACTACAGTCATGTCGACTACAGTCATGTCTACTACAGTCATGTCTACTACAGTCATGTCTACTACAGTCATGTCTACTACAATCCAGTCATGTCTACTACAGTCATGTCTACTACAGTCATGTCTACTACAGTCATGTCTACTACAATCCAGTCATGTCTACTACAGTCATGTCTACTACAGTCATGTCTACTACAGTCATGTCTACTACAATCCAGTCATGTCTACTACAGTCATGTCTACTACAATCCAGTCATGTCTACTACAGTCCAGTCATGTCTACTACAGTCATGTCTACTACAATCCAGTCATGTCGACTACAGTCATGTCTACTACAGTCATGTCTACTACAGTCATGTCTACTACAGTCATGTCTACTACAATCCAGTCATGTCTACTACAGTCATGTCTACTACAGTCCAGTCATGTCTACTACAGTCCAGTCATGTCTACTACAGTCATGTCTACTACAATCCAGTCATGTCTACTACAGTCATGTCTACTACAGTCCAGTCATGTCTACTACAGTCCAGTCATGTCTACTACAGTCCAGTCATGTCTACTACAGTCATGTCTACTAAAGTCCAGTAATGTCTACGACAGTCATGTCTACTACAGTCATGTCGACTACAGTCATGTCTACTACAGTCCAGTCATGTCTAATACAGTCATGTCTACTACAGTCATGTCTACTACAATCCAGTCATGTCTAATACAGTCATGTCTACTACAGTCATGTCTACTACAATCCAGTCATGTCTAATACAGTCATGTCTACTACAGTCATGTCTACTACAGTCATGTCTACTACAGTCATGTCGACTACAGTCATGTCTACTACAGTCCAGTCATGTCTAATACAGTCATGTCTACTACAGTCATGTCTACTACAATCCAGTCATGTCTAATACAGTCATGTCTACTACAGTCATGTCTACTACAATCCAGTCATGTCTAATACAGTCATGTCTACTACAGTCATGTCTACTACAATCCAGTCATGTCTACTACAGTCATGTCTACTACAGTCATGTCTACTACAGTCATGTCTACTACAGTCATGTCGACTACAGTCATGTCTACTACAATCCAGTCATGTCTAATACAGTCATGTCTACTACAGTCATGTCTACTACAATCCAGTCATGTCTACTACAGTCATGTCTACTACAGTCATGTCTACTACAGTCATGTCTACTACAGTCATGTCGACTACAGTCATGTCTACTACAATCCAGTCATGTCTAATACAGTCATGTCTACTACAGTCCAGTCATGTCTACTACAATCCAGTCATGTCTAATACAGTCATGTCTACTACAGTCATGTCTACTACAATCCAGTCATGTCTACTACAGTCATGTCTACTACAGTCATGTCTACTACAGTCATGTCTACTACAGTCATGTCGACTACAGTCATGTCTACTACAATCCAGTCATGTCTAATACAGTCATGTCTACTACAATCCAGTCATGTCTACTACAGTCATGTCTACTACAGTCATGTCTACTACAGTCATGTCTACTACAATCCAGTCATGTCTACTACAGTCATGTCTACTACAGTCATGTCTACTACAGTCATGTCGACTACAGTCATGTCTACTACAGTCCAGTCATGTCTACTACAGTCCAGTCATGTCTACTACAGTCCAGTCATGTCTACTACAGTCATGTCGACTACAGTCATGTCTACTACAGTCATGTCTACTACAGTCATGTCGACTACAGTCATGTCTACTACAGTCCAGTCATGTCTACTACAGTCCAGTCATGTCTACTACAGTCCAGTCATGTCTACTACAGTCCAGTCATGTCTACTACAGTCATGTCTACTACAGTCATGTCGACTACAGTCATGTCTACTACAGTCCAGTCATGTCTACTACAGTCCAGTCATGTCTACTACAGTCCAGTCATGTCTACTACAGTCATGTCTACTAAAGTCCAGTCATGTCTACTACAGTCATGTCGACTACAGTCATGTCTACTACAATCCAGTCATGTCTAATACAGTCATGTCTACTACAGTCATGTCTACTACAATCCAGTCATGTCTACTACAGTCCAGTCATGTCTACTACAGTCCAGTCATGTCTACTACAGTCATGTCTACTAAAGTCCAGTCATGTCTACTACAGTCATGTCTACTACAGTCATGTCTACTACAATCCAGTCATGTCTAATACAGTCATGTCTACTACAGTCATGTCTACTACAATCCAGTCATGTCTAATACAGTCATGTCTACTACAGTCATGTCTACTACAATCCAGTCATGTCTACTACAGTCATGTCTACTACAGTCATGTCTACTACAGTCATGTCGACTACAGTCATGTCTACTACAATCCAGTCATGTCTAATACAGTCATGTCTACTACAGTCATGTCTACTACAATCCAGTCATGTCTACTACAGTCATGTCTACTACAGTCATGTCTACTACAGTCATGTCGACTACAGTCATGTCTACTACAATCCAGTCATGTCTACTACAGTCATGTCGACTACAGTCATGTCTACTACAGTCCAGTCATGTCTACTACAGTCATGTCTGCTACAGTCGTGTCTACTACAGTCATGTCTACTACAATCTAGTCATGTCTACTACAGTCATGTCTACTACAATCTAGTCATGTCGACTACAGTCATGTCTACTACAATCCAGTCATGTCTACTACAGTCATGTCTACTACAATCCAGTCATGTCTACTACAGTCATGTCTACTACAGTCATGTCTACTACAATCCAGTCATGTCTACTACAGTCATGTCTACTACAGTCATGTCTACTACAGTCATGTCGACTACAGTCATGTCTACTACAATCCAGTCATGTCTACTACAGTCATGTCTGCTACAGTCGTGTCTACTACAGTCATGTCTACTACAATCTAGTCATGTCTACTACAGTCATGTCTGCTACAGTCGTGTCTACTACAGTCATGTCTACTACAATCTAGTCATGTCTACTACAGTCATGTCTACTACAATCTAGTCATGTCTACTACAGTCATGTCTACTACAATCTAGTCATGTCTACTACAGTCATGTCTACTACAATCTAGTCATGTCTACTACAGTCATGTCTGCTACAGTCGTGTCTACTACAGTCATGTCTACTACAATCTAGTCATGTCTACTACAGTCATGTCTACTACAATCTAGTCATGTCTACTACAGTCATGTCTACTACAATCTAGTCATGTCTACTACAGTCATGTCTACTACAATCTAGTCATGTCTACTACAGTCATGTCTGCTACAGTCGTGTCTACTACAGTCATGTCTACTACAATCTAGTCATGTCTACTACAGTCATGTCTACTACAATCCAGTCATGTCTACTACAGTCATGTCGACTACAGTCATGTCTACTACAGTCCAGTCATGTCTACTACAGTCATGTCTGCTACAGTCGTGTCTACTACAGTCATGTCTACTACAATCTAGTCATGTCTACTACAGTCATGTCTACTACAATCTAGTCATGTCTACTACAGTCATGTCTACTACAATCTAGTCATGTCGACTACAGTCATGTCTACTACAATCCAGTCATGTCTACTACAGTCATGTCTGCTACAGTCGTGTCTACTACAGTCATGTCTACTACAATCTAGTCATGTCTACTACAGTCATGTCTACTACAATCTAGTCATGTCTACTACAGTCATGTCTACTACAATCCAGTCATGTCTACTACAGTCATGTCTACTACAATCTAGTCATGTCGACTACAGTCATGTCTACTACAATCCAGTCGTGTCTACTACAGTCATGTCTACTACAATCTAGTCATGTCTACTACAGTCATGTCTACTACAATCTAGTCATGTCTACTACAGTCATGTCTACTACAATCTAGTCATGTCTACTACAGTCATGTCTACTACAATCTAGTCATGTCGACTACAGTCATGTCTACTACAGTCCAGTCTTGTCTACTACAGTCATGTCTACTACAATCCAGTCATGTCGACTACAGTCCAGTCATGTCTACTAAAGTCATGTCTTCTACAGTCGTGTCTACTACAGTCATGTCTACTACAATCTAGTCATGTCTACTACAGTCATGTCTACTACAATCTAGTCATGTCGACTACAGTCATGTCTACTACAATCCAGTCATGTCTACTACAATCTAGTCATGTCGACTACAGTCATGTCTACTACAGTCCAGTCTTGTCTACTACAGTCATGTCTACTACAATCCAGTCATGTCGACTACAGTCCAGTCATGTCTACTAAAGTCATGTCTGCTACAGTCGTGTCTACTACAGTCATGTCTACTACAATCTAGTCATGTCTACTACAGTCATGTCTACTACAGTCATGTCTACTACAATCTAGTCATGTCGACTACAGTCATGTCTACTACAATCCAGTCATGTCTACTACAGTCCAGTCTTGTCTACTACAGTCCAGTCTTGTCTACTACAGTCCAGTCTTGTCTACTACAGTCCAGTCTTGTCGACTACAGTCATGTCTACTACAATCCAGTCATGTCGACTACAGTCCAGTCATGTCTACTACAGTCATGTCTTCTACAGTCATGTCTACTACAGTCCAGTCATGTCTACTACAGTCATGTCTACTACAGTCCAGTCATGTCTACTACAGTCCAGTCTTGTCTACTACAGTCCAGTCATGTCGACTACAGTCCAGTCCAGTCTACTAAGGTCATGTCTACTACAGTCATGTCTACTACATTCATGTCTAATGAAGTCCAGTAATGTCTACTACAGAGTCATGTCTACTACAGTCATGTCTACTACAGTCCAGTCATGTCTACTACAGTCCAGTAATGTCTACAACAGTCATGTCTGCTACAGTCATGTCTACTACAGTCATGTCTACTACAGTCATGTCTACTACAGTCATATCTACTACAGTCATGTCTTCTACAGTCATGTGTACTACAGTCCAGTCATGTCTACTATAGTCCAGTCATGTCTACTACAGTCCAGTAATGTCTACTACAGTCATGTCTGCTACAGTCGTGTCTACTACAGTCATGTCTACTACAGTCATGTCTACTACAGTCCAGTCATGTCTACTACAGTCATTGTCTGCTACAGTCGTGTCTACTACAGTAATGTCTACTACAGTCATGTCTACTATAGTCCAGTCATGTCTACTACAGTAATGTCTACTACAGTAATGTCTACTACAGTCATGTCTACTACAGTCCAGTCATGTCTACTACAGTCATGTCTACTACAGTCCAGTCATGTCTACTACAGTCCAGTCATGTCTACTACAGTCCAGTCATGTCGACTACAGTCCAGTCCAGTCTACTACAGTCGTGTCTACTATAGTCATGTCTACGACAGTAATGTCTACTACAGTCATGTCTACTACAGTCCAGTCATGTCTACTACAGTCATGTCTACTACAGTCCAGTCATGTCTAGTACAGTCCAGTCATGTCGACTACAGTCCAGTCATGTCTACTACAGTCCAGTCATGTCTACTACAGTCCAGTCATGTCGACTACAGTCCAGTCCAGTCTACTAACGTCATGTCTACTACAGTCGTGTCTACTACAGTCATGTCTACGACAGTAATGTCTTCTACAGTCATGTCTACTACAGTCATGTCTACTACAATCTAGTCATGTCTACTACAGTCATGTCTACTACAGTCCAGTCATGTCTACTACAGTCCAGTCATGTCTACTACAGTCCAGTCATGTCTACTACAGTCGTGTCTACTACAGTCATGTCTACGACAGTAATGTCTACTACAGTCATGTCTACTACAGTCATGTCTACTACAATCTAGTCATGTCTACTACAGTCATGTCTACTACAGTCCAGTCATGTCTACTAAAGTCCAGTCATGTCGACTACAATCCAGTCATGTCTAATACAGTCATGTCTACTACAGTCATGTCGACTACAATCCAGTCATGTCTAATACAGTCATGTCTACTACAGTCCAGTCATGTCTAATACAGTCATGTCTACTACAGTCCAGTCATGTCTAATACAGTCATGTCTGCTACAGTCGTGTCTACTACAGTCATGTCTACTACAGTCATGTCTACTACAGTCATGTCGACTACAGTCATGTCGACTACAGTCATGTCGACTACAGTCATGTCTACTACAGTCATGTCTACTACAGTCATGTCTACTACAGTCATGTCGACTACAGTCATGTCGACTACAGTCATGTCGACTACAGTCATGTCGACTACAGTCATGTCTACTACAGTCATGTCTACTACAATCCAGTCATGTCTAATACAGTCATGTCTACTACAGTCCAGTCATGTCTAATACAGTCATGTCTACTACAGTCCAGTCATGTCTAATACAGTCATGTCTACTACAGTCCAGTCATGTCTAATACAGTCATGTCTACTACAGTCCAGTCATGTCTAATACAGTCATGTCTACTACAGTCCAGTCATGTCTAATACAGTCATGTCTACTACAGTCCAGTCATGTCTACTACAGTCATGTCTGCTACAGTCGTGTCTACTACAGTCATGTCTACTACAGTCATGTCGACTACAGTCATGTCTACTACAGTCATGTCTACTACAGTCATGTCGACTACAGTCATGTCGACTACAGTCATGTCTACTACAGTCATGTCGACTACAGTCATGTCGACTACAGTCATGTCTACTACAATCCAGTCATGTCTACTACAGTCATGTCTACTACAATCCAGTCATGTCGACTACAGTCATGTCGACTACAGTCATGTCGACTACAGTCATGTCTACTACAGTCATGTCTACTACAGTCATGTCTACTACAATCCAGTCATGTCTACTACAGTCATGTCTACTACAGTCATGTCGACTACAGTCATGTCTACTACAATCCAGTCATGTCTAATACAGTCATGTCTACTACAGTCCAGTCATGTCTACTACAGTCATGTCTGCTACAGTCGTGTCTACTACAGTCATGTCTACTACAATCTAGTCATGTCTACTACAATCCAGTCATGTCTACTACATTCATGTCTAATAAAGTCCAGTAATGTCTACTACAGTCATGTCGACTACAGTCATGTCTACTACAATCCAGTCATGTCTACTACAGTCATGTCATGTCTACTACAGTCCAGTCATGTCTACTACAGTCATGTCATGTCTACTACAGTCCAGTCATGTCTACTACAGTCATGTCTACTACAGTCATGTCTACTACAGTCCAGTCATGTCTACTACAGTCATGTCTACTACAGTCCAGTCATGTCTACTACAGTCATGTCTACTACAATCCAGTCATGTCTACTACAGTCATGTCTACTACAGTCCAGTAATGTCTACTACAGTCATGTCTGCTACAGTCGTGTCTACTACAGTCATGTCTACTACAGTCATGTCGACTACAGTCATGTCTACGACAGTCATGTCTACTACAGAAATGTCTACTACAATCCAGTCATGTCTAATACAGTCATGTCTACTACAATCCAGTCATGTCTAATACAGTCATGTCTACTACAATCCAGTCATGTCTACTACAATCCAGTCATGTCTACTACAATCCAGTCATGTCTACTACAATCCAGTCATGTCTACTACAATCCAGTCATGTCTAATACAGTCATGTCTACTACAATCCAGTCATGTCTACTACAATCCAGTCATGTCTACTACAATCCAGTCATGTCTACTACAATCCAGTCATGTCTACTACAATCCAGTCATGTCTACTACAATCCAGTCATGTCTAATACAGTCATGTCTACTACAATCCAGTCATGTCTACTACAATACAGTCATGTCTACTACAATCCAGTCATGTCTACTACAATCCAGTCATGTCTACTACAATCCAGTCATGTCTACTACAATCCAGTCATGTCTAATACAGTCATGTCTACTACAATCCAGTCATGTCTACTACAATCCAGTCATGTCTACTACAATCCAGTCATGTCTACTACAATCCAGTCATGTCTACTACAATCCAGTCATGTCTAATACAGTCATGTCTACTACAATCCAGTCACGTCTACTACAGTCATGTCTACTACAGTCATGTCTACTACAGTCATGTCGACTACAGTCATGTCTACTACAGTCATGTCTACGACAGAAATGTCGACTACAGTCATGTCTACTACAATCCAGTCATGTCTAATACAGTCATGTCTACTACAGTCCAGTCATGTCTACTACAGTCATGTCTACTACAGTCATGTCTACTACAGTCATGTCTACGACAGAAATGTCGACTACAGTCATGTCTACTACAATCCAGTCATGTCTAATACAGTCATGTCTACTACAGTCCAGTCATGTCTACTACAGTCATGTCTGCTACAGTCGTGTCTACTACAGTCATGTCTACTACAATCTAGTCATGTCTACTACAATCCAGTCATGTCTACTACAGTCATGTCTACTACAGTCATGTCTACTACAGTCATGTCTACTACAATCTAGTCATGTCTACTACAATCCAGTCATGTCTACTACATTCATGTCTAATAAAGTCCAGTAATGTCTACTACAGTCATGTCGACTACAGTCATGTCTACTACAATCCAGTCATGTCTACTACAGTCATGTCTACTACAATCCAGTCATGTCTACTACAGTCCAGTAATGTCTACTACAGTCATGTCTACTACAATCCAGTCATGTCTACTACAGTCCAGTAATGTCTACTACAGTCCAGTCATGTCTACTACAATCCAGTAATGTCTACTACCGTCATGTCTACTACAATCCAGTCATGTCTACTACAATCCAGTCATGTCTACTACAGTCATGTCTACTACAATCCAGTCATGTCTACTACAGTCATGTCTACTACAATCCAGTCATGTCTACTACAGTCATGTCTACTACAATCCAGTCATGTCTACTACAGTCATGTCATGTCTACTACAGTCCAGTCATGTCTACTACAGTCATGTCTACTACAGTCCAGTCATGTCTACTACAGTCATGTCTACTACAATCCAGTCATGTCTACTACAATCCAGTCATGTCTACTACAGTCCAGTCCAGTCTACTACAGTCATGTCTACTACAGTCCAGTAATGTCTACTACAGTCATGTCTACTACAGTCCAGTCATGTCTACTACAGTCCAGTCATGTCTACTACAGTCCAGTAATGTCTACTACAGTCATGTCTACTACAGTCATGTCTACTATAGTCCAGTCATGTCTACTACAGTCGTGTCTACTACAGTCATGTCTACTACAGTCCAGTCGTGTCTTCTACAGTCATGTCTACTACAGTCCAGTCATGTCTACTACAGTCGTGTCTACTACAGTTGTGTCTACTACAGTCATGTCTACTACAGTCCAGTCGAGTCTTCTACAGTCATGTCTACTACAGTCCAGTCGTGTCTTCTACAGTCATGTCTACTACAGTCCAGTCATGTCTACTACAGTCGTGTCTACTACAGTTGTGTCTACTACAGTCATGTCTACTACAGTCCAGTCGTGTCTTCTACAGTCATGTCTACTATAGTCCAGTCATGTCTACTACAGTCATGTCTACTACAGTCATGTCTTCTACAGTCATGTCTACTACAGTCCAGTCATGTCTTCTACAGTCATGTCTACTACAGTCATGTCTTCTACAGTCATGTCTACTACAGTCCAGTCATGTCTACTACAGTCATGTCTACTACAGTCATGTCTACTACAGTCATGTCTACTACAATCCAGTCATGTCTACTACAGTCATGTCTACTACAGTCATGTCTTCTACAGTCATGTCTACTACAGTCCAGTCATGTCTACTACAGTCATGTCTACTACAGTCCAGTCATGTCTACTACAGTCATGTCTACTACAGTCATGTCTACTACAGTCATGTCTACTACAGTCATGTCTACTACAGTCCAGTCATGTCTACTACAGTCATGTCTACTACAGTCCAGTCATGTCTACTACAGTCATGTCTTCTACAGTCATGTCTACTACAGTCCAGTCATGTCTACTACAGTCATGTCTACTACAGTCATGTCTACTACAGTCATGTCTACTACAATCCAGTCATGTCTACTACAGTCATGTCTACTACAGTCATGTCTTCTACAGTCATGTCTACTACAGTCCAGTCATGTCTACTACAGTCATGTCTACTACAGTCCAGTCATGTCTACTACAGTCATGTCTACTACAGTCCAGTCATGTCTACTACAGTCATGTCTACTACAGTCCAGTCATGTCTACTACAGTCATGTCTACTACAGTCATGTCTTCTACAGTCATGTCTACTACAATCCAGTCATGTCTAATAAAGTCCAGTAATGTCTACTACAGTCATGTCTACTACAGTCCAGTCATGTCTACTACAGTCATGTCTACTACAGTCCAGTCATGTCTACTACAGTCCAGTCATGTCTACTACAGTCGTGTCTACTACAGTCCAGTCATGTCTACTACAGTCCAGTCCAGTCTACTACAGTCATGTCTACTACAGTCCAGTAATGTCTACTACAGTCATGTCTACTACAGTCCAGTCATGTCTACTACAGTCCAGTCATGTCTACTACAGTCCAGTAATGTCTACTACAGTCATGTCTACTACAGTCATGTCTACTACAGTCCAGTCATGTCTACTACAGTCCAGTCCAGTCTACTACAGTCATGTCTACTACAGTCCAGTAATGTCTACTACAGTCATGTCTACTACAGTCCAGTCATGTCTACTACAGTCCAGTCATGTCTACTACAGTCCAGTAATGTCTACTACAGTCATGTCTACTACAGTCATGTCTACTATAGTCCAGTCATGTCTACTACAGTCGTGTCTACTACAGTCATGTCTACTACAGTCCAGTCATGTCTACTACAGTCATGTCTACTACAGTCATGTCTACTACAGTCCAGTCATGTCTACTACAGTCATGTCTACTACAGTCCAGTCATGTCTACTACAGTCATGTCTTCTACAGTCATGTCTACTACAGTCCAGTCATGTCTACTACAGTCATGTCTACTACAGTCATGTCTACTACAGTCCAGTCATGTCTACTACAGTCCAGTCCAGTCTACTACAGTCATGTCTACTACAGTCCAGTAATGTCTACTACAGTCATGTCTACTACAGTCCAGTCATGTCTACTACAGTCCAGTCATGTCTACTACAGTCCAGTAATGTCTACTACAGTCATGTCTACTACAGTCATGTCTACTACAGTCCAGTCATGTCTACTACAGTCCAGTCCAGTCTACTACAGTCATGTCTACTACAGTCCAGTAATGTCTACTACAGTCATGTCTACTACAGTCCAGTCATGTCTACTACAGTCCAGTCATGTCTACTACAGTCCAGTAATGTCTACTACAGTCATGTCTACTACAGTCATGTCTACTATAGTCCAGTCATGTCTACTACAGTCGTGTCTACTACAGTCATGTCTACTACAGTCCAGTCATGTCTACTACAGTCATGTCTACTACAGTCATGTCTACTACAGTCCAGTCATGTCTACTACAGTCATGTCTACTACAGTCCAGTCATGTCTACTACAGTCATGTCTTCTACAGTCATGTCTACTACAGTCCAGTCATGTCTACTACAGTCATGTCTACTACAGTCATGTCTACTACAGTCATGTCTACTACAATCCAGTCATGTCTACTACAGTCATGTCTACTACAGTCATGTCTTCTACAGTCATGTCTACTACAGTCCAGTCATGTCTACTACAGTCATGTCTACTACAGTCCAGTCATGTCTACTACAGTCATGTCTACTACAGTCCAGTCATGTCTACTACAGTCATGTCTACTACAGTCCAGTCATGTCTACTACAGTCATGTCTACTACAGTCATGTCTTCTACAGTCATGTCTACTACAGTCCAGTCATGTCTACTACAGTCATGTCTACTACAGTCATGTCTTCTACAGTCATGTCTTCTACAGTCATGTCTACTACAGTCCAGTCATGTCTACTACAGTCATGTCTACTACAGTCATGTCTTCTACAGTCATGTCTACTACAGTCCAGTCATGTCTACTACAGTCATGTCTACTACAGTCCAGTCATGTCTACTACAGTCATGTCTACTACAGTCCAGTCATGTCTACTACAGTCATGTCTACTACAGTCCAGTCATGTCTACTACAGTCATGTCTACTACAGTCCAGTCATGTCTACTACAGTCATGTCTACTACAGTCATGTCTACTACAGTCCAGTCATGTCTACTACAGTCATGTCTACTACAGTCCAGTCATGTCTACTACAGTCATGTCTACTACAGTCCAGTCATGTCTACTACAGTCATGTCTACTACAGTCATGTCTTCTACAGTCATGTCATACTACAGTCCAGTCATGTCTACTACAGTCATGTCTACTACAGTCCAGTCATGTCTACTACAGTCATGTCTACTACAGTCCAGTCATGTCTACTACAGTCATGTCTACTACAGTCATGTCTACTACAGTCCAGTAATGTCTACTACAGTCATGTCTACTACAGTCATGTCTACTACAGTAATGTCTACTACAGTCCAGTCATGTCTACTACAGTCATGTCTACTACAGTCATGTCTACTACAGTCCAGTCATGTCTACTACAGTCATGTCTACTACAGTCATGTCTACTACAGTCATGTCTACTACAATCCAGTCATGTCTACTACAGTCATGTCTACTACAGTCATGTCTTCTACAGTCATGTCTACTACAGTCCAGTCATGTCTACTACAGTCCAGTCATGTCTACTACAGTCCAGTCATGTCTACTACAGTCATGTCTACTACAGTCATGTCTTCTACAGTCATGTCTACTACAGTCATGTCTACTACAGTCATGTCTTCTACAGTCATGTCTACTACAGTCCAGTCATGTATACTACAGTCCAGTCATGTCTACTACAGTCCAGTCATGTCTACTACAGTCATGTCTACTACAGTCCAGTCATGTCTACTACAGTCCAGTCATGTCTACTACAGTAATGTCTACTACAGTCCAGTCATGTCTACTACAGTCATGTCTACTACAGTCCAGTCATGTCTACTACAGTCCAGTCATGTCTACTACAGTCATGTCTACTACAATCCAGTCATGTCTACTACAGTCATGTCTTCTACAGTCATGTATACTACAGTCCAGTCATGTATACTACAGTCCAGTCATGTCTACTACAGTCATGTCTACTACAGTCCAGTCATGTCTACTACAGTCCAGTCATGTCTACTACAGTCATGTCTACTACAATCCAGTCATGTCTACTACAGTCATGTCTTCTACAGTCATGTCTACTACAGTCCAGTCATGTCTACTACAGTCCAGTCATGTCTACTACAGTCCAGTCATGTCTACTACAGTCCAGTCATGTCTACTACAGTCATGTCTACTACAGTCCAGTCATGTCTACTACAGTCCAGTCATGTCTACTACAGTAATGTCTACTACAGTCCAGTCATGTCTACTACAGTAATGTCTACTACAGTCCAGTCATGTCTACTACAGTAATGTCTACTACAGTCCAGTCATGTCTACTACAGTAATGTCTACTACAGTCCAGTCATGTCTACTACAGTCCAGTCATGTCTACTACAGTCCAGTCATGTCTACTACAGTCCAGTCATGTCTACTACAGTCCAGTCATGTCTACTACAGTAATGTCTACTACAGTCCAGTCATGTCTACTACAGTAATGTCTACTACAGTCCAGTCATGTCTACTACAGTCATGTCTACTACAGTCCAGTCATGTCTACTACAGTCCAGTCATGTCTACTACAGTCCAGTCATGTCTACTACAGTCCAGTCATGTCTACTACAGTCCAGTCATGTCTACTACAGTAATGTCTACTACAGTCCAGTCATGTCTACTACAGTAATGTCTACTACAGTCCAGTCATGTCTACTACAGTCATGTCTACTACAGTCCAGTCATGTCTACTACAGTCATGTCTACTACAGTCATGTCTACTACAGTCCAGTCATGTCTACTACAGTCCAGTCATGTCTACTACAGTCATGTCTACTACAGTCCAGTCATGTCTACTACAGTCCAGTCATGTCTACTACAGTCCAGTCATGTCTACTACAGTCCAGTCATGTCTACTACAGTAATGTCTACTACAGTCCAGTCATGTCTACTACAGTAATGTCTACTACAGTCCAGTCATGTCTACTACAGTCATGTCTACTACAGTCCAGTCATGTCTACTACAGTCCAGTCATGTCTACTACAGTCCAGTCATGTCTACTACAGTCATGTCTACTAAATGTCTACTACAGTCCAGTCATGTCTACTACAGTCATGTCTACTACAGTCCAGTCATGTCTACTACAGTCCAGTCATGTCTACTACAGTCATGTCTACTACAGTCCAGTCATGTCTACTACAGTCATGTCTACTACAGTCATGTCTTCTACAGTCATGTCTACTACAGTCCAGTCATGTCTACTACAGTCATGTCTACTACAGTCCAGTCATGTCTACTACAGTAATGTCTACTACAGTCCAGTCATGTCTACTACAGTCATGTCTACTACAGTCCAGTCATGTCTACTACAGTAATGTCTACTACAGTCCAGTCATGTCTACTACAGTCCAGTCATGTCTACTACAGTAATGTCTACTACAGTCCAGTCATGTCTACTACAGTAATGTCTGCTACAGTCCAGTCATGTCTACTACAGTCCAGTCATGTCTACTACAGTAATGTCTACTACAGTCCAGTCATGTCTACTACAGTCCAGTCATGTCTACTACAGTAATGTCTACTACAGTCCAGTCATGTCTACTACAGTCATGTCTACTACAGTCCAGTCATGTCTGCTACAGTCATGTCTACTACAGTCCAGTCATGTCTACTACAGTCATGTCTACTACAGTCCAGTCATGTCTACTGGTAATGTCTACTACAGTCCAGTCATGTCTACTACAGTCATGTCTACTACGGTCAGTCATGTCTACTACAGTCCAGTCATGTCTACTACAGTCATGTCTACTACAGTCCAGTCATGTCTACTACAGTCCAGTCATGTCTACTACAGTCATGTCTACTACAGTCCAGTCATGTCTACTACAGTCATGTCTACTACAGTCATGTCTTCTACAGTCATGTCTACTACAGTCCAGTCATGTCTACTACAGTCATGTCTACTACAGTCCAGTCATGTCTACTACAGTAATGTCTACTACAGTCCAGTCATGTCTGCTACAGTCATGTCTACTACAGTCCAGTCATGTCTACTACAGTAATGTCTACTACAGTCCAGTCATGTCTACTACAGTCCAGTCATGTCTACTACAGTAATGTCTACTACAGTCCAGTCATGTCTACTACAGTAATGTCTACTACAGTCAGTCATGTCTACTACAGTCCAGTCATGTCTACTACAGTAATGTCTACTACAGTCCAGTCATGTCTACTACAGTCCAGTCATGTCTACTACAGTAATGTCTACTACAGTCCAGTCATGTCTACTACAGTCATGTCTACTACAGTCCAGTCATGTCTACTACAGTCATGTCTACTACAGTCCAGTCATGTCTACTACAGTCATGTCTACTACAGTCCAGTCATGTCTACTACAGTAATGTCTACTACAGTCCAGTCATGTCTACTACAGTCATGTCTACTACAGTCCAGTCATGTCTACTACAGTCCAGTCATGTCTACTACAGTCATGTCTACTACAGTCCAGTCATGTCTACTACAGTCATGTCTACTACAGTCATGTCTTCTACAGTCATGTCTACTACAGTCCAGTCATGTCTACTACAGTCATGTCTACTACAGTCCAGTCATGTCTACTACAGTCATGTCTACTACAGTCATGTCTACTACAGTCCAGTCATGTCTACTACAGTCATGTCTACTACAGTCCAGTCATGTCTACTACAGTCATGTCTACTACAGTCATATCTACTACAGTCCAGTCATGTCTACTACAGTCATGTCTACTACAGTCCAGTCATGTCTACTACAGTCATGTCTACTACAGTCCAGTCATGTCTACTACAGTCATGTCTACTACAGTCATATCTACTACAGTCCAGTCATGTCTACGACAGTCATGTCTAATACAGTCATGTCTACTACAGTCCAGTCATGTCTACTACAGTCATGTCTTCTACAGTCCAGTCATGTCTAATACAGTCATGTCTACTACAGTCCAGTCATGTCTACTACAGTCATGTCTACTACAGTCCAGTCATGTCTAGTACAGTCATGTCTTCTACAGTCATATCTACTACAGTTAGATCTACTACAGTTATATCTACAACAGTCATGTCTTCTACAGTCATGTCTACTACAGTCCAGTCATGTCTACTACAGTCATGTCTACACAGTCCAGTCATGTCTAATACAGTCATGTCTACTACAGTCCAGTCATGTCTACTACAGTCATGTCTACTACAGTCCAGTCATGTCTAGTACAGTCATGTCTTCTACAGTCATATCTACTACAGTTAGATCTACTACAGTTATATCTACAACAGTCATGTCTTCTACAGTCATGTCTACTACAGTCCAGTCATGTCTACTACAGTCATGTCTACTACAGTCCAGTCATGTCTAATACAGTCATGTCTACTACAGTCCAGTCATGTCTACTACAGTCATGTCTAGTACAGTCCAGTCATGTCTAGTACAGTCATGTCTTCTACAGTCATATCTACTACAGTTAGATCTACTACAGTTATATCTACAACAGTCATGTCTTCTACAGTCATGTCTACTACAGTCATATCTACTACAGTCATATCTACTACAGTCATGTCTTCTACAGTCATATCTACTACAGTCATATCTACTACAGTCATATCTACTACAGTCATGTCTTCTACAGTCATGTCTTCTACAGTCATGTCTTCTACAGTCCAGTCATGTCTACTACAGTCATGTCTACTACAGTCCAGTCATGTCTACTACAGTCCAGTCATGTCTACTACAGTCCAGTCATGTCTACTACAGTCATGTCTACTACAGTCATGTCTACTACAGTCATATCTACTACAGTCATGTCTTCTACAGTCATGTCTTCTACAGTCATGTCTTCTACAGTCCAGTCATGTCTACTACAGTCATGTCTACTACAGTCATGTCTACTACAGTCCAGTCATGTCTACTACAGTCATGTCTTCTACAGTCATATCTACTACAGTTAGATCTACTACAGTTATATCTACTACAGTCATGTCTTCTACAGTCATGTCTTCTATAGTCATATCTACTACAGTCATATCTACTACAGTCATGTCTTCTACAGTCCAGTCATGTCTACTACAGTCCAGTCATGTCTTCTACAGTCCAGTCATGTCTTCTACAGTCCAGTAATGTCTACTACAGTCCAGTCATGTCTTCTACAGTCCAGTCATGTCTACTACAGTCATATCTACTACAGTCCAGTTATGTCTTCTACAGTCCAGTCATATCTACTACAGTCATGTCTTCTACAGTCCAGTCATGTCTACTACAGTCCAGTCATGTCTTCTACAGTCATGTCTACTACAGTCATGTCTTCTACAGTCATATCTACTACAGTCATGTCTTCTACAGTCATGTCTTCTACAGTCATGTCTACTACAGTCACTTCTTCTACAGTCATATCTACTACAGTCATGTCTACTACAGTCCAGTCATGTCTTCTACAGTCCAGTCATGTCTTCTACAGTCCAGTCATGTCTACTACAGTCCAGTCATGTCTACTACAGTCACTTCTTCTACAGTCATGTCTACAGTCATGTCTACTACAGTCCAGTCATGTCTTCTACAGTCCAGTCATGTCTTCTACAGTCCAGTCATGTCTACTACAGTCCAGTCATGTCTACTACAGTCATGTCTACTACAGTCATGTATTCTACAGTCCTGTCATGTCTACTACAGTCATGTCTTCTACAGTCATGTCTTCTACAGTCATGTCTTCTACAGTCCAGTCATGTCTACTACAGTCATGTCTACTACAGTCCAGTCATGTCTACTACAGTCATGTCTACTACAGTCCAGTCATGTCTACTACAGTCATGTCTACTACAGTCCAGTCATGTCTACTACAGTCATGTCTACTACAGTCATGTCTACTACAGTCCAGTCATGTCTACTACAGTCATGTCTACTACAGTCCAGTCATGTCTACTACAGTCATGTCTACTACAGTCCAGTCATGTCTACTACAGTCATGTCTACTACAGTCATGTCTTCTACAGTCATGTCTACTACAGTCCAGTCATGTCTACTACAGTCATGTCTACTACAGTCCAGTCATGTCTACTACAGTCATGTCTACTACAGTCCAGTCATGTCTACTACAGTCATGTCTACTACAGTCATGTCTACTACAGTCCAGTAATGTCTACTACAGTCATGTCTACTACAGTCATGTCTACTACAGTAATGTCTACTACAGTCCAGTCATGTCTACTACAGTCATGTCTACTACAGTCATGTCTACTACAGTCCAGTCATGTCTACTACAGTCATGTCTACTACAGTCATGTCTACTACAGTCATGTCTACTACAATCCAGTCATGTCTACTACAGTCATGTCTACTACAGTCATGTCTTCTACAGTCATGTCTACTACAGTCCAGTCATGTCTACTACAGTCCAGTCATGTCTACTACAGTCCAGTCATGTCTACTACAGTCATGTCTACTACAGTCATGTCTTCTACAGTCATGTCTACTACAGTCATGTCTACTACAGTCATGTCTTCTACAGTCATGTCTACTACAGTCCAGTCATGTATACTACAGTCCAGTCATGTCTACTACAGTCCAGTCATGTCTACTACAGTCATGTCTACTACAGTCCAGTCATGTCTACTACAGTCCAGTCATGTCTACTACAGTAATGTCTACTACAGTCCAGTCATGTCTACTACAGTCATGTCTACTACAGTCCAGTCATGTCTACTACAGTCCAGTCATGTCTACTACAGTCATGTCTACTACAATCCAGTCATGTCTACTACAGTCATGTCTTCTACAGTCATGTATACTACAGTCCAGTCATGTCTACTACAGTCATGTCTTCTACAGTCATGTATACTACAGTCCAGTCATGTATACTACAGTCCAGTCATGTCTACTACAGTCATGTCTACTACAGTCCAGTCATGTCTACTACAGTCCAGTCATGTCTACTACAGTCATGTCTACTACAATCCAGTCATGTCTACTACAGTCATGTCTTCTACAGTCATGTCTACTACAGTCCAGTCATGTCTACTACAGTCCAGTCATGTCTACTACAGTCCAGTCATGTCTACTACAGTCCAGTCATGTCTACTACAGTCATGTCTACTACAGTCCAGTCATGTCTACTACAGTCCAGTCATGTCTACTACAGTAATGTCTACTACAGTCCAGTCATGTCTACTACAGTAATGTCTACTACAGTCCAGTCATGTCTACTACAGTAATGTCTACTACAGTCCAGTCATGTCTACTACAGTAATGTCTACTACAGTCCAGTCATGTCTACTACAGTCCAGTCATGTCTACTACAGTCCAGTCATGTCTACTACAGTCCAGTCATGTCTACTACAGTAATGTCTACTACAGTCCAGTCATGTCTACTACAGTAATGTCTACTACAGTCCAGTCATGTCTACTACAGTCATGTCTACTACAGTCCAGTCATGTCTACTACAGTCCAGTCATGTCTACTACAGTCCAGTCATGTCTACTACAGTCCAGTCATGTCTACTACAGTCCAGTCATGTCTACTACAGTAATGTCTACTACAGTCCAGTCATGTCTACTACAGTAATGTCTACTACAGTCCAGTCATGTCTACTACAGTCATGTCTACTACAGTCCAGTCATGTCTACTACAGTCATGTCTACTACAGTCATGTCTACTACAGTCCAGTCATGTCTACTACAGTCCAGTCATGTCTACTACAGTCATGTCTACTACAGTCCAGTCATGTCTACTACAGTCCAGTCATGTCTACTACAGTCCAGTCATGTCTACTACAGTCCAGTCATGTCTACTACAGTAATGTCTACTACAGTCCAGTCATGTCTACTACAGTAATGTCTACTACAGTCCAGTCATGTCTACTACAGTCATGTCTACTACAGTCCAGTCATGTCTACTACAGTCCAGTCATGTCTACTACAGTCATGTCTACTAAATGTCTACTACAGTCCAGTCATGTCTACTACAGTCATGTCTACTACAGTCCAGTCATGTCTACTACAGTCCAGTCATGTCTACTACAGTCATGTCTACTACAGTCCAGTCATGTCTACTACAGTCATGTCTACTACAGTCATGTCTTCTACAGTCATGTCTACTACAGTCCAGTCATGTCTACTACAGTCATGTCTACTACAGTCCAGTCATGTCTACTACAGTAATGTCTACTACAGTCCAGTCATGTCTACTACAGTCATGTCTACTACAGTCCAGTCATGTCTACTACAGTAATGTCTACTACAGTCCAGTCATGTCTACTACAGTCCAGTCATGTCTACTACAGTAATGTCTACTACAGTCCAGTCATGTCTACTACAGTAATGTCTACTACAGTCCAGTCATGTCTACTACAGTCCAGTCATGTCTACTACAGTAATGTCTACTACAGTCCAGTCATGTCTACTACAGTCCAGTCATGTCTACTACAGTAATGTCTACTACAGTCCAGTCATGTCTACTACAGTCATGTCTACTACAGTCCAGTCATGTCTACTACAGTCATGTCTACTACAGTCCAGTCATGTCTACTACAGTCATGTCTACTACAGTCCAGTCATGTCTACTACAGTAATGTCTACTACAGTCCAGTCATGTCTACTACAGTCATGTCTACTACAGTCCAGTCATGTCTACTACAGTCCAGTCATGTCTACTACAGTCATGTCTACTACAGTCCAGTCATGTCTACTACAGTCCAGTCATGTCTACTACAGTCATGTCTACTACAGTCCAGTCATGTCTACTACAGTCATGTCTACTACAGTCATGTCTTCTACAGTCATGTCTACTACAGTCCAGTCATGTCTACTACAGTCATGTCTACTACAGTCCAGTCATGTCTACTACAGTAATGTCTACTACAGTCCAGTCATGTCTACTACAGTCATGTCTACTACAGTCCAGTCATGTCTACTACAGTAATGTCTACTACAGTCCAGTCATGTCTACTACAGTCCAGTCATGTCTACTACAGTAATGTCTACTACAGTCCAGTCATGTCTACTACAGTAATGTCTACTACAGTCCAGTCATGTCTACTACAGTCCAGTCATGTCTACTACAGTAATGTCTACTACAGTCCAGTCATGTCTACTACAGTCCAGTCATGTCTACTACAGTAATGTCTACTACAGTCCAGTCATGTCTACTACAGTCATGTCTACTACAGTCCAGTCATGTCTACTACAGTCATGTCTACTACAGTCCAGTCATGTCTACTACAGTCATGTCTACTACAGTCCAGTCATGTCTACTACAGTAATGTCTACTACAGTCCAGTCATGTCTACTACAGTCATGTCTACTACAGTCCAGTCATGTCTACTACAGTCCAGTCATGTCTACTACAGTCATGTCTACTACAGTCCAGTCATGTCTACTACAGTCATGTCTACTACAGTCATGTCTTCTACAGTCATGTCTACTACAGTCCAGTCATGTCTACTACAGTCATGTCTACTACAGTCCAGTCATGTCTACTACAGTCATGTCTACTACAGTCATGTCTACTACAGTCCAGTCATGTCTACTACAGTCATGTCTACTACAGTCCAGTCATGTCTACTACAGTCATGTCTACTACAGTCATATCTACTACAGTCCAGTCATGTCTACTACAGTCATGTCTACTACAGTCCAGTCATGTCTACTACAGTCATGTCTACTACAGTCCAGTCATGTCTACTACAGTCATGTCTACTACAGTCATATCTACTACAGTCCAGTCATGTCTACGACAGTCATGTCTAATACAGTCATGTCTACTACAGTCCAGTCATGTCTACTACAGTCATGTCTTCTACAGTCCAGTCATGTCTAATACAGTCATGTCTACTACAGTCCAGTCATGTCTACTACAGTCATGTCTACTACAGTCCAGTCATGTCTAGTACAGTCATGTCTTCTACAGTCATATCTACTACAGTTAGATCTACTACAGTTATATCTACAACAGTCATGTCTTCTACAGTCATGTCTACTACAGTCCAGTCATGTCTACTACAGTCATGTCTACTACAGTCCAGTCATGTCTAATACAGTCATGTCTACTACAGTCCAGTCATGTCTACTACAGTCATGTCTACTACAGTCCAGTCATGTCTAGTACAGTCATGTCTTCTACAGTCATATCTACTACAGTTAGATCTACTACAGTTATATCTACAACAGTCATGTCTTCTACAGTCATGTCTACTACAGTCCAGTCATGTCTACTACAGTCATGTCTACTACAGTCCAGTCATGTCTAATACAGTCATGTCTACTACAGTCCAGTCATGTCTACTACAGTCATGTCTAGTACAGTCCAGTCATGTCTAGTACAGTCATGTCTTCTACAGTCATATCTACTACAGTTAGATCTACTACAGTTATATCTACAACAGTCATGTCTTCTACAGTCATGTCTACTACAGTCATATCTACTACAGTCATATCTACTACAGTCATGTCTTCTACAGTCATATCTACTACAGTCATATCTACTACAGTCATATCTACTACAGTCATGTCTTCTACAGTCATGTCTTCTACAGTCATGTCTTCTACAGTCCAGTCATGTCTACTACAGTCATGTCTACTACAGTCCAGTCATGTCTACTACAGTCCAGTCATGTCTACTACAGTCCAGTCATGTCTACTACAGTCATGTCTACTACAGTCATGTCTACTACAGTCATATCTACTACAGTCATGTCTTCTACAGTCATGTCTTCTACAGTCATGTCTTCTACAGTCCAGTCATGTCTACTACAGTCATGTCTACTACAGTCATGTCTACTACAGTCCAGTCATGTCTACTACAGTCATGTCTTCTACAGTCATATCTACTACAGTTAGATCTACTACAGTTATATCTACTACAGTCATGTCTTCTACAGTCATGTCTTCTATAGTCATATCTACTACAGTCATATCTACTACAGTCATGTCTTCTACAGTCCAGTCATGTCTACTACAGTCCAGTCATGTCTTCTACAGTCCAGTCATGTCTTCTACAGTCCAGTAATGTCTACTACAGTCCAGTCATGTCTTCTACAGTCCAGTCATGTCTACTACAGTCATATCTACTACAGTCCAGTTATGTCTTCTACAGTCCAGTCATATCTACTACAGTCATGTCTTCTACAGTCCAGTCATGTCTACTACAGTCCAGTCATGTCTTCTACAGTCATGTCTACTACAGTCATGTCTTCTACAGTCATATCTACTACAGTCATGTCTTCTACAGTCATGTCTTCTACAGTCATGTCTACTACAGTCACTTCTTCTACAGTCATATCTACTACAGTCATGTCTACTACAGTCCAGTCATGTCTTCTACAGTCCAGTCATGTCTTCTACAGTCCAGTCATGTCTACTACAGTCCAGTCATGTCTACTACAGTCACTTCTTCTACAGTCATGTCTACTACAGTCATGTCTACTACAGTCCAGTCATGTCTTCTACAGTCCAGTCATGTCTTCTACAGTCCAGTCATGTCTACTACAGTCCAGTCATGTCTACTACAGTCATGTCTACTACAGTCATGTATTCTACAGTCCTGTCATGTCTACTACAGTCATGTCTTCTACAGTCATGTCTTCTACAGTCATGTCTTCTACAGTCCAGTCATGTCTACTACAGTCATGTCTACTATAGTCCAGTCATGTCTACTACAGTCGCCAGAACACCAGAGTGCCCTTGGGGAGCAGAGTGACATTTCTCTGGGCATCATGAGTACAGAGCAGGTCTGGCAGGGGGCAGGCAGTGTGTGTGTGTGTGTGTGTGTGTGTGTGTGTGTGTGTGTGTGTGTGTGTGTGTGTGTGTGTGTGTGTGTGTGTGTGTGTGTGTGTGTGTGTGTGTGTGTGTGTGTGTGTGTGTGTGTGGTCCAGACCTGTGAGTGCTTGGAGACCCAGTGACGCAGTACATTGAGGACTCTGTTGGTAGCAGCTCTACGGATGATAAACTCCCTGTCACAGGTCCTCTCGCTATTATTGAAACCTGAGAGAGAGAGAGAGAGAGAGAGAGAGAGAGAGAGAGAGAGAGAGAGAGAGAGAGAGAGAGAGAGAGAGAGAGAGAGAGAGAGAGATAAGGAGAAAGCGAGAGTCAAAGAAGGAAATTTACGACGCAGGTATTTACCAGGTGTTGATCTTGTCTTTTACCCTGGGAACTGCCGTGTCCGGCAGCTGCTGTTGCAATAGCATAGGCTGAGGCTGAGGCTGGAGACATCGTACCACGATTGTTCTCCCCCGTGGAGCCTCCAGACTGTCTGTATCGCATGTGTCGGTGTGTAGAGGGGGAGCGACAGGGGGACTCCGTCAGGGGGACTCGGTCCTCGCTGACTTGAGGGTTAGACTCTGGAAGGAACTTCTCCAGAGAAACGGTCTCCAGAACAGCTGTTAATTAAAATACACAGGCACTCAGTAAGTGTGCGTTATTTGTGTGTGTGTTCGTGTGTTCCTGCGTGTGTGTGTATTTTCATGTGTGTGTTTTCCTGCATGTGTGTGTGTATGTTCGTGTGTGTGTGTGTTCTTGCATGTGTGTGTGTGCCAGCCTACCCCTGCGGATGCTGCGTCTGAGTTTCCCACAGCAGGCGTCGATGCGTGGCATGTCTCCTCCTCCGTCTTCCAGCGTTGGGGGGGCAGGTTCCGGAGAACTGGGAGGATGGTCCAGAGAGGTGGTATGAGGGGAGTTGGAGAGCCCCGGGATTGTTGGCAGGCTGGGAGCCCGCGTGCAGGTGGGAGGGGGGGACGAGAACCCTGACGGAGCCCGGTTGGAGGTGGGAGGGGGGGACGAGAACCCTGAAGGAGCCAGGGTGGAGGTGGGAGACCGGGAGAAGGAGGGAGGGTGGGAGGAGGTGGGAGAGTTAGCAGCAGAGGAGGAAGGGGTGGAGAGGTCTAGGACTCCTGCCTTGGAGAAGGGGGAGGAGAGGGAAAGTTTGCGGGAGTGGAAGGGGGAGGAGAGGGAGAGTTTGCGGGAGTGGACAGGGGAGGAGGTGAGAGAGGGGGTGATGAGAGGAGGAGAGGAGAACTTGCGACAGAGACGGGGAGATTTGTTGTTGAAGTGCTCGCCGCCCCACGTCCCCTGGCTGGTAGCAAAGAACAACTCCAGAGACCTGAGAGGAGGAGAGGAGAGAAGAGAGGGGTGGGATAAGAAGAGGAGAGGAGAGAACAAAGGTAGAAGAAGATGAGGAGAAAGAAAAAAATGGACACACTTATTTCTACTGAGAAAGACGTCATGTGACAAACCGCTGCAACTGGGTCATTCCACGAAATGAGTGCCTTTTGATATTTTAGGAAGAAATTGTGCACAAATATTGAATATATAATATTAAAAGTATTAATATTAAATATTAAAAGCCTGTTATATTAAATTAAGTGACCTATATACCACACAGAAAATTCAAGTTTTCCATGTTTTCCAAAATTCCAAAAGTTTTTATATGAATATAAACTTGCTAAAGTGCCAAAGCTCAGCATCATGACATCTCCCTCTGTGCACCCTCTGACTTCTAGGAAGATTTGAACCCCCTTAACCCCAACATTTCTCCAAGTTTTCACCATCTGTCACGCCTTGGTCATAGTATTTTGTGTTTTCGTTATATATTTGGTCAGGCCAGGGTGTGACATGGGTTTAAAATGTTGTGTTTCGTATTGGGGTTTTGTAGGCATTGGGATTGCGGCTGAGTAGGGGTGTAGCATAGGTTTGGCTGCCTGAGGCGGTTCTCAATCAGAGTCAGGTGATTCTCGTTGTCTCTGATTGGGAACCATATTTAGGTAGCCGGGGTTTCACTGTGTATTTTGTGGGTGATTGTTCCTGTCTCTGTGTTTGTTATCACAAGATAGGCTGTATAGGTTTTCGCGTTTCGTTTGTTGTTTTTGTATATTTAGTTATTTCATGTATCGTTGTTTTTTCATTAAAGAACATGAGTAACTACCACGCCGCATTTTGGTCCGACTCTCTTTCGACAGACGAACGCCGTTACACCATCATTGTAAAGCCCTCATTATTTTGTTGCTTTAAGAAAGTAATTTCTGAAGTATTAAGTCATTTCTGAAGTACTAACTCACTTCTGAAGATGTATTATGTATTTAATGTGATTAGTGATTAAATGTAAGGTAAAAAAAAATACCTGTCAAGTGTTAATGTTTTTTAAAGAAACATTGAACATCTAATAGTCAGATCATATTGTCAAAGCAGGTGAACTGATTCTCTTTTTGGCCATTTTTTTGTGTTTTGGGGTGGAAAACTAAGCGGGTCGAGCATTACGAGTCAACCCTGTTACCCATAGATAGGCTAGAAATGTTTAAACAATAAAAAAAAATTGTGTGAAGCGTGCATTCAATTACTCGTCCTTGTTGCACAAAGCAAGCTTTCTTCCCCCTGTCACAAGGGGATTTATGGCTGATTTAAGATTACATCTGTCATGATTCCAACTGTCACGAGAGGGTGGCAGAGACCGCCCAGGAGACATTAAATGACGCTCAGGTGTGTCCTATTACTAATTATAATTTCCCTCTAAGAGAGGTGTGTTTTCTGTATCGCTTTGCAGTAGCTTGATTTCTGTTCCCTGTGTGTTCGTCCCCAGAGTGAGTTGTCCAGTGTTGGTTGTTTTTCCCAGTATCACTGTTATCCTTATATTTACGTTTATCTCAAATTGTTGATTCCTCATCTGGTCCATTCTCTGCACCTGGGTTCAACCTCCGCCCCTCACAAAATCATCAACCTTGTAAAGACACTTACTATAGTAATTTGAGATGGGAAACGTTGTTTTTCATTAAGTTGAACATGTGATATTTATGACAGAATGTTACAATTCATGTTACAATATCTTTGTTTTAAAGGATCTACTGTATGAACTACTGTAGGAGTGAAATGAAGGATGTACTGTATGAACTACTGTAGGAGTGAAATGAAGTATCCACTGTATGAACTACTGTATGAGTGAAATGAAGGATCTACTGTATGAACTACTGTAGGAGTGAAATGAAGAATCTACTGTATGAGTGAAATGAAGAATCTACTGTATGAGTGAAATGAAGGATGTACTGCACAAACTATTGTAGGAGTGAAATTAAGAACCTACTGTATGAGTGAAATGAAGAATCTACTGTATGAGTGAAATGAAGGATGTACTGTATGAACTACTGTATGAGTGAAATGAAGGATCTACAGTATGAACTACTGTATGAGTGAAATTAAGGATCTACTGTATGAACTACTGTATGAGTGAAATGAAGGATCTACAGTATGAACTACTGTATGAGTGAAATGAAGGATGTACTGTATGAGTGAAATTAAGAATCAACTGTATGAACTACTGAATGAGTAAAATGAAGGATCTACTGTATGATTTACTGTATGAGTGAAATAAATGATATACTGTATGAACTACTGTATGAATGAAATGAAGGACCTAATGTATGAACTACTGTATGAGTGAAATGAAGGATCTACTGTATGAGTGAAATTAAGAATCTACTGTATGAGTGAAATTAAGCATCTACTGTATGAACTACTGTATGAGTGAAATTAAGGATGTACTGTATGAGTGAAATGAAGGATCTACTGTATGAACTACTGTATGAGTGAAATGAAGGATCTACTGTATGAACTACTGTATGAGTGAAATGAAGGATCTACTGTATGAGTGAAATTAAGAATCTACTGTATGAGTGAAATGAAGGATGTACTGTATGAACTACTTTTAGTGAAATTAAGAATCTACTGTATGAGTGAAATTAAGCATCTACTGTATGAACTACTGTATGAGTGAAATTAAGGATGTACTGTATGAGTGAAATGAAGGATCTACTGTAGGAACTACTGTATGAGTAAAATGAAGGATCTACTGTATGAGTGTAATTAAGAATCTACTGTAGGAGTGAAATGAAGCATCTACTGTATGAACTACTGTAGGAGTGAAATGAAGGATGTACTGTATGAACTACTGTAGGAGTGAAATGAAGGATGTACTGTATGAATTACTGTAGGAGTGAAATGAAGGATCTACTGTATGAACTACTGTAGGAGTGAAATGAAGGATGTACTGTATAAATTACTGTAGGAGTGAAATGAAGGATCTACTGTATGAACTACTGTAGGAGTGAAATGAAGGATGTACTGTATGAACTACTGTAGGAGTGAAATGAAGGATGTACTGTATGAATTACTGTAGGAGTGAAATGAAGGATCTACTGTATGAACTACTGTAGGAGTGAAATGAAGAATCTACTGTATGAACTACTGTATGAACTACAATATGAGTGAAATGAAGGATGTACTGCACAAACTATTGTAGGAGTGAAATGAAGAACCTACTGTATGAGTGAAATGAAGAATCTACTGTATGAGTGAAATGAAGGATGTACTGTATGAACCACTGTATGAGTGAAATGAAGGATGTACTGCATGAACTACTGTATGAGTGAAATTAAGGATCTACTGTATCAATTACTGTATGAGTGAAATTAAGAATCAACTGTATGAACTACTGAATGAGTGAAATGAAGGATCTACTGTATGATTTACTGTATGAGTGAAATAAATGATATACTGTATGAACTACTGTATGAATGAAATGAAGGACCTAATGTATGAACTACTGTATGAGTGAAATGAAGGATCTACTGTATGAGTGAAATTAAGCATCTACTGTATGAACTACTGTATGAGTGAAATTAAGGATGTACTGTATGAGTGAAATGAAGGATCTACTGTATGAACTACTGTATGAGTGAAATGAAGGATCTGCTGTATGAACTACTGTATGAGTGAAATTAAGGATCTACTGTATGAACTACTGTATGAGTGAAATGAAGAATCTACTGTATGAGTGAAATGAAGGATGTACTGTATGAACTACTGTATGAGTGAAATGAAGGATCTACAGTATGAACTACTGTATGAGTGAAATTAAGGATCTACTGTATGAACTACTGTATGAGTGAAATGAAGGATCTACAGTATGAACTACTGTATGAGTGAAATGAAGGATGTACTGTATGAGTGAAATTAAGAATCAACTGTATGAACTACTGAATGAGTAAAATGAAGGATCTACTGTATGATTTACTGTATGAGTGAAATAAATGATATACTGTATGAACTACTGTATGAATGAAATGAAGGACCTAATGTATGAACTACTGTATGAGTGAAATGAAGGATCTACTGTATGAGTGAAATTAAGAATCTACTGTATGAGTGAAATTAAGCATCTACTGTATGAACTACTGTATGAGTGAAATTAAGGATGTACTGTATGAGTGAAATGAAGGATCTACTGTATGAACTACTGTATGAGTGAAATGAAGGATCTACTGTATGAACTACTGTATGAGTGAAATGAAGGATCTACTGTATGAGTGAAATTAAGAATCTACTGTATGAGTGAAATGAAGGATGTACTGTATGAACTACTTTTAGTGAAATTAAGAATCTACTGTATGAGTGAAATTAAGCATCTACTGTATGAACTACTGTATGAGTGAAATTAAGGATGTACTGTATGAGTGAAATGAAGGATCTACTGTAGGAACTACTGTATGAGTAAAATGAAGGATCTACTGTATGAGTGTAATTAAGAATCTACTGTAGGAGTGAAATGAAGCATCTACTGTATGAACTACTGTAGGAGTGAAATGAAGGATGTACTGTATGAACTACTGTAGGAGTGAAATGAAGGATGTACTGTATGAATTACTGTAGGAGTGAAATGAAGGATCTACTGTATGAACTACTGTAGGAGTGAAATGAAGGATGTACTGTATAAATTACTGTAGGAGTGAAATGAAGGATCTACTGTATGAACTACTGTAGGAGTGAAATGAAGGATGTACTGTATGAACTACTGTAGGAGTGAAATGAAGGATGTACTGTATGAATTACTGTAGGAGTGAAATGAAGGATCTACTGTATGAACTACTGTAGGAGTGAAATGAAGAATCTACTGTATGAACTACTGTATGAACTACAATATGAGTGAAATGAAGGATGTACTGCACAAACTATTGTAGGAGTGAAATGAAGAACCTACTGTATGAGTGAAATGAAGAATCTACTGTATGAGTGAAATGAAGGATGTACTGTATGAACCACTGTATGAGTGAAATGAAGGATGTACTGCATGAACTACTGTATGAGTGAAATTAAGGATCTACTGTATCAATTACTGTATGAGTGAAATTAAGAATCAACTGTATGAACTACTGAATGAGTGAAATGAAGGATCTACTGTATGATTTACTGTATGAGTGAAATAAATGATATACTGTATGAACTACTGTATGAATGAAATGAAGGACCTAATGTATGAACTACTGTATGAGTGAAATGAAGGATCTACTGTATGAGTGAAATTAAGCATCTACTGTATGAACTACTGTATGAGTGAAATTAAGGATGTACTGTATGAGTGAAATGAAGGATCTACTGTATGAACTACTGTATGAGTGAAATGAAGGATCTGCTGTATGAACTACTGTATGAGTGAAATTAAGGATCTACAGTATGAACTACTGTATGAGTGAAATTAAGGTAGATGCCCTCAATCTCACACAAATCATCAAGGAACCCACCAGGTACAACCCTAAATCAGTAAACAAGGGCACCCTCATAGACGTCATCCTGACCAACTGGCCCTCCAAATACACCTCCGCTGTCTTCAACCAGGATCTCAGCGATCACTGCCTCATTGCCTGTATCCGCTACGGAGCCGCAGTCAAACGACCACCCCTCATCACTGTCAAACGCTCCCTAAAACACTTCTGTGAGCAGGCCTTTCTAATCGACCTGGCCCGGGTATCCTGGAAGGACATTGACCTCATCCCGTCAGTTGAGGATGCCTGGTCATTCTTTAAAAGTAACTTCCTCACCATTTTAGATAAGCATGCTCCGTTCAAAAAATGCAGAACTAAGAACAGATATAGCCCTTGGTTCACTCCAGACCTGACTGCCCTCGACCAACACAAAAACATCCTGTGGCGGACTGCAATAGCATCGAATAGTACCCGCGATATGCAACTGTTCAGGGAAGTCAGGAACCAACACACGCAGTCAGTCAGGAATGCTAAGGCCAGCTTCTTCAGGCAGATATTTGCATCCTGTAGCTCCAACTCCAAAAAGTTCTGGGACACTGTGAAGTCCATGGAGAACAAGAGCACCTCCTCCCAGCTGCCCACTGCACTGAGGCTAGGGAACACGGTCACCACCGACAAATCCATGATTATCGAAAACTTCAACAAGCATTTCTCAAAGGCTGGCCATGCCTTCCGCCTGGCGACTCCAACCTCGGCCAACAGCTCCGCCCCCCCCGCAGCTACTCGCCCAAGCCTCTCCAGGTTCTCCTTTACCCAAATCCAGATAGCAGATGTTTTGAAAGAGCTGCAAAACCTGGACCCGTACAAATTAGCTGGGCTTGACAATCTGGACCCTCTATTTCTGAAACTATCCGCCGCCATTGTAGCAAACCCTATTACCAGCCTGTTCAACCTCTCTTTCATATCGTCTGAGATCCTCAAGGATTGGAAAGCTGCCGCAGTCATCACCCTCTTCAAAGGGGGAGACACCCTGGACCCAAACTGTTACAGACCTATATCCATCCTGCCCTGCCTATCTAAGGTCTTCGAAAGCCAGGGGAGACACCCTGGACCCAAATTGTTACAGACCTATATCCATCCTGCCCTGCCTATCTAAGGTCTTCGAAAGCCAAGTCAACAAACAGGTCACTGACCATCTCGAATCCCACCGTACCTTCTCCACTGTGCAGTCTGGTTTCCGAGCCGGTCACGGGTGCACCTCAGCCACGCTCAAGGTACTAAACAATATCATAACCGCCATCGATAAAAGACAGTACTGTGCAGCCGTCTTCATCGACCTTGCCAAGGCTTTCGACTCTGTCAATCACCATATTCTTATCGGCAGACTCAGTAGCCTCGGTTTTTCGGATGACTGCCTTGCCTGGTTCACCAACTACTTTGCAGACAGAGTTCAGTGTGTCAAATCGGAGGGCATGCTGTCCGGTCCTCTGGCAGTCTCTATGGGGGTGCCATAGGGTTCAATCCCCGGGCCGACTCTTTTCTCTGTATATATCAATGATGTTGATCTTGCTGCGGGCGATTCCCTGATCCACCTCTACGCAGACGACACCATTCTATATACATCCGGCCCGTCCTTGGACACTGTGCTATCTAACCTCCAAACGAGCTTCAATGCCATACAACACTCCTTCCGTGGCCTCCAACTGCTCTTAAACACTTGTAAAACCAAATGCATGCTTTTCAACCGTTCGCTGCCTGCACCCGCACGCCTGACCAGCATCACCACCCTGGATGGTTCCGACCTTGAATATGTGGACATCTATAAGTACCTAGGTGTCTGGCTAGACTGTAAACTCTCCTTCCAGACTCATATCAAACATCTCCAATCGAAAATCAAATCTAGAGTCGGCTTTCTATTCCGCAACAAAGCCTCCTTCACTCACGCCGCCAAACTTACCCTAGTAAAACTGACTATCCTACCGATCCTCGACTTTGGCGATGTCATCTACAAAATTGCTTCCAACACTCTACTCAGCAAACTGGATGCAGTTTATCACAGTGCCATCCGTTTTGTCACTAAAGCACCTTATACCACCCACCACTGCGACCTGTATGCTCTAGTCGGCTGGCTCTCGCTACATATTCGTCGCCAGACCCACTGGCTCCAGGTCATCTACAAGTCCATGCTAGGTAAAGCTCCGCCTTATCTCAGTTCACTGGTCACGATGGCAACACCCATCCGTAGCACAAGCTCCAGCAGGTGTATCTCACTGATCATCCCTAAAGCCAACACCTCATTTGGCCGCCCTTCGTTCCAGTTCTCTGCTGCCTGTGATTGGAACGAATTGCAAAAATCGCTGAAGTTGGAGACTTTTATCTCCCTCACCAACTTCAAACATCTGCTGTCTGAGCAGCTAACCGAAATCGCTACAGCTGTACATAGTCGGTAAATAGCCCACCCTTTTTCTACCTACCTCATCCCCATACTGTTTTTATTTATTTACTTTTCTGCTCTTTTGCACACCAATATCTCTACCTGTACATGACCATCTGATCATTTATCACTCCAGTGTTAATCTGCAAAATTGTAATTATTCGCCTACCTCCTCATGCCTTTTGCACACAATGTATATAGACTCCCCTTTTTTTCTACTGTGTTATTGACTTGTTAATTGTTTACTCCATGTGTAACTCTGTGCTGTCTGTTCACACTGCTATGCTTTATCTTGGCCAGGTCGCAGTTGCAAATGATAACTTGTTCTCAACTAGCCTACCTGGTTAAATAAAGGTGAAATAAACATAAAAAAAGGATCTCTTGTATGAACCACTGTATGAGTGAAATGAAGGATGTACTGTATCAATTACTGTTTGAGTGAAATTAAGGATCTACTGTATGAAATACTGTATGAGTGAAATTAAGGATCTACTGTATGAACTACTGTATGAGTGAAATGAAGGATGTACTGTATGAACCACTGTATGAGTGAAATGAAGGATGTACTGTATGAATTACTGTATGAACCACTGTATGAGTGAAATTAAGGATCTACTGTATGAACTACTGTATGAGTGAAATTAAGGATCTACTGTATGAACTACTGTATGAGTGAAATGAAGGATGTACTGCATGAATTACTGTATGAGTGAAATGAAGGATGTACTGCATGAATTACTGTATGTGTCACGCCCTGGTCGAAGTATTTTGTGTTTTTCTTCATGTATTTGGTCAGGCCAGGGTGTGACATGGGTTTTTGTATGTGGTGTGTAGCTTAGTGGGATTGTAGCTTAGTGGGGTGTTCTAGGAGAGTCTATGGCTGTCTGAAGTGGTTCTCAATCAGAGGCAGGTGTTTATTGTTGTCTCTGATTGGGAACCATATTTAGGCAGCCATATTCTTTGGTTGTATTGTGGGTGATTGTCCTGAGTGTCTTGATGTCCTTGTGCTGTGTTAGTTGACACAAGTATAGGCTGTTTTCGGTTTTCGTTTCGTTTATTGTTTTGTAGTGTTTGTGTTTATTCGTGTTTACGTTGTGTGATTAAACATGGATCGCAATATACACGCTGCAGTTTGGTCCGACTCTCCTTCACCATATGAAAACCGTGACAGAATCACCCACCACAGGACCAAGCAGCGTGTCAACAGGCAGGAGCAGCCCAAAGAGGAGAAGCGCAATAAGGATTTCTGGACATGGGAGGAAATCCTCGACGGGAGAGGACCCTGGGCTAAACCAGGGGAATATCGCCGCCCCAAGGAGGAACTAGAGGCAGCCCCAAAAATGTATTGGGGGGGAGGCTTACAGGGAGTATGGCTACGCCAGGTAGGAGACCTGCGCAAACTCCCTGTGCTTACCGGGGCTAGAAAGACCGGGCAGGCACCGTGTTATGCAGTGGTGCACACGGTGTCCCCAGTGCGGGTGCATAGCCCGGTGCGGTATATTCCAGCTCTGCGTATTGGCCGGGCTAGATTGAGCATCGAGCCAAATGCCATGAAGCCGGCTCTATGCATCTGGTCCCCAGTGCGTCTCCTTGGGCCGGCTTACATGGCACCAGCCTTGCGCTCGGTGTCTCCGGTTCGCCTAAATAGCCCAGTGCGGGCTATTCCACCTCGCCGCACTGGCAGGGCGACCGAGAGTATTCAACCAGGTAAGGTTGGGCAGGCTCGGTGCTCAAGAGCTCCAGTGCGCCTGCACGGTCCGGTCTATCCAGTACCACCTCCACACTCCAGCCCTCCGGTAGCAGCTCCCCGCACCAGGCTTCCTGTGCGTGTCAACTGCACAGTACCACCAGTGCCAGCACCACGCATCAGGCCTACAGTGCGCCTCGCCTCTCCTGCGCTGTCGGAGTCTCCCGCCTGTCCGGCGTTGCTGCCGGAGTCTCCCGCCTGTCCGGCGCTGCTGCCGGAGTCTCCCGCCAGTCCGGCGCTGCAGCCCCTCAGCCCAGAGGCGCCAGAGCCCCTCAGCCCAGAGGCGCCAGAGCCCCTCTGTCCTGAGCTTCTTTTCACTCCTGAGCTTCTTTTCACTCCTGAGCTTCTTTTCACTCCTGAGCTTCTTTTCATTCCTGAGCTTCTTTTCACTCCCGAGCTTCTTTTCATTCCCGAGCTTCCCCTCAGTCCCGAGCTTCCCCTCAGTCCCGATCTGCTCCTCAGTCTAGTGGGGTTCTGGGTGAGGAATACTAGGCCATGGTTGGCGGCGAGTGTGGACTATCTAGGGACGCAAGGAGAGGGGACTAAGACATTTACTGAGTGGGGTCCACGTCCCGCGCCGGAGCCGCCACCATGGACAGACGCCCACCCGGTCCCTCCCTATCGATGTGAGGTGCGTTCGGGAGTCCGCACCTTAGGGGGGGTTCTGTCACGCCCTGGTCAAAGTATTTTGTGTTTTTCTTCATGTATTTGGTCAGGCCAGGGTGTGACATGGGTTTTTGTATGTGGTGTGTAGCTTAGTGGGATTGTAGCTTAGTGGGGTGTTCTAGGAGAGTCTATGGCTGTCTGAAGTGGTTCTCAATCAGAGGCAGGTGTTTATTGTTGTCTCTGATTGGGAACCATATTTAGGCAGCCATATTCTTTGGTTGTATTGTGGGTGATTGTCCTGAGTGTCTTGATGTCCTTGTGCTGTGTTAGTTGACACAAGTATAGGCTGTTTTCGGTTTTCGTTTCGTTTATTGTTTTGTAGTGTTTGTGTTTATTCGTGTTTACGTTGTGTGATTAAACATGGATCGCAATATACACGCTGCAGTTTGGTCCGACTCTCCTTCACCATATGAAAACCGTGACAGTATGAGTGAAATTAAGAATCAACTGTATGAACTACTGAATGAGTGAAATGAAGGATCTACTGTATGATTTACTGTATGAGTGAAATAAATGATATACTGTATGAACTACTGTATGAGTGAAATTAAGAATCTACTGTATGATTTACTGTATGAGTGAAATAAATGATATACTGTATGAATGAAATGAAGAATCTACTCTGAGTGAAATGAAGGATATACTGTATGAGTGAAATGAAGCATCTACTGTATGAGTGAAATGAAGCATCAACTGTATGAGTGAAATGAAGGATCTACTGTATGAGTGAAATTAAGAATCAACTGTATGAACTACTGAATGAGTGAAATTAAGGATCTACTGTATGATTTACTGTATGAGTGAAATAAATGATATACTGTATGAGTGAAATTAAGAATCTACTGTATGAGTGAAATTAAGAATCTACTGTATGAATGAAATGAAGAATCTACTCTGAGTGAAATGAAGGATATACTGTATGAGTGAAATGAAGCATCTACTGTATGAGTGAAATGAAGCATCTACTGTATGAACTACTGTATGAGTGAAATAAAGGATCTACTGTCCATTCTCTGCACCTGGGTTCAACCTCCGCCCCTCACAAAATCATCAACCTTGTAAAGACACTTACTATAGTAATTTGAGATGGGAAACGTTGTTTTTCATTAAGTTGAACATGTGATATTTATGACAGAATGTTACAATTCATGTTACAATATCTTTGTTTTAAAGGATCTACTGTATGAACTACTGTAGGAGTGAAATGAAGGATGTACTGTATGAACTACTGTAGGAGTGAAATGAAGGATGTACTGTATGAACTACTGTATGAGTGAAATGAAGTATCCACTGTATGAACTACTGTATGAGTGAAATGAAGGATCTACTGTATGAACTACTGTATGAGTGAAATGAAGGATCTACTGTATGAACTACTGTATGAGTGAAATGAAGGATCTACTGTATGAACTACTGTATGAGTGAAATAAAGGATCTACTGTTTGAACTACTGTGAGTGAAATAAAGGATGTACTGTATGAACTACTGTATGAGTGAAATGAAGCATCTACTGTATGAACTACTTTGAGTGAAATAAAGGATCTACTGTATAAACTACTGTGAGTGAAATAAAGGATCTACTGTATGAGTGAAATTAAGAATCTACTGTATGAGTGAAATTAAGAATCTACTGTATGAGTGAAATTAAGAATCTACTGTATGAGTGAAATGATGGATCTACTGTATGAATTACTGTATGAGTGAAATAAAGGATCTACTGTATGAACTACTGTATGAGTGAAATGTAGGATCTACTGTATGAACTACTGTATGAGTGAAATAAAGGATCTACTGTTTGAACTACTGTGAGTGAAATAAAGGATCTACTGTATGAGTGAAATGAAGCATCTACTGTATGAACTACTGTGAGTGAAATAAAGGATCTACTGTATGAGTGAAATTAAGACTCTACTGTATGATTGAAATGATGGATCTACTGTATGAACTACTGTATGAGTGAAATAAAGAATCTACTGTATGAGTGAAATGATGGATCTACTGTATGAATTACTGTATGAGTGAAATAAAGGATCTACTGTATGAACTACTGTATGAGTGAAATAAAGGATCTACTGTATGAACTAATATAATAATAATAATAATAATAATAATATATATAATGAAGGATCGACTGTATGAACTACTGTATGAGTGAAATTAAGGATCTACTGTATGAACTACTGTATGAGTGAAACAAAGGATCTACTGCATGAACTACTGTATGAGTGAAATAAAATAATCTATGTATGAACTACTGTATGAGTGAAATAAAATAATCTATGTATGAACTACTTTATGAGTGAAATGAAGAATCTACTGTATTAGTGAAATGAAGGATCTACTGTATGATTTACTGTATGAGTGAAATAAATGATCTACTGTATGAACTACTGTATGAGTGAAATTAAGGATCTACTGTATGAACCACTGTATGAGTGAAATGAAGGATGTACTGTATGAATTACTGTATGAGTGAAATTAAAAATCAACTGTATGAAGCATGTACTGTATGAACTACTGTAGGACTGAAATAAAGGAAAGAAAGAAAAAAGAGTGTTACTCTTGTTGGTCCAGAGCAAGCTGTGTGATCTTCAAAAACTGTAGTCAGGACAGAGAGACGTGATGGACAGACGATCAGAGGAGTGATACTGAACCCTGTGAGGAGAGGGGAGGAGGAGGATAGCACAGGAAAGGATGGGAGAGTAAGTGGAGGAGTGAAGTGGAGGAGAGGAGCAGAGTAGAGGAGGGGAGGAGTAGGGGAGGAGTGGAGGATGGGGGTGGAGTAGGGGAGTAGTGGAGGACAGGAGAGGAGGAGGGGAGGGGAGTGGAGGAGGACAGGGGTGGAGGGAGAGAATGAGAGTGAAAGAGACAGAGATGGTGATGGTCAGCATGCATGTCTAATATATGAGGATGGAGGGGGAAGAGAGAAAATGGATAAAGGAGTGATGGATGAATGAGAAGATACATATTGTGTATGTGTGTGTGGGTTCATACAGTATATCTTTCTACCTGACCGGTATAGAGGTAAAGGGTTTCTTGTATATGTCAGCCAGTTTGTCCATGACCACAGCAGCAGTAGTAAAGATCCTGTATGTGTGGAGGAAGGTGTTGAGGAAGTCGATAGAGAGGAAGCGCAGGTCCGTCAGTCTTTCCAGCAGCCGCTCCACGCTGGCGTAGCGGATCTGGGGGACCTTGCAGGAGTTGAGCGTCTTGCTGAAGCAGATGTCCACATCATCTTTGTGCAGACATGCGTCCGATCTGGTGGGACACGTATGAATAAGATCAACATGATCTCCCAGAGAGGACGAAGGGAATTGGATAACCTGGGGATTATAAACCCTCACTGGTGTAGAAAAGGGGAAAAAATGATTTAAACTTTATTTGAGCTCTTACTTGATCATGTGCGGCACAGTGACTTTAGAGTTTTCCTCAAACACACTGGTCATCAGGCCATTACAGCGGATGTTATCTATACACTATCAACAGAGAGAAAGAAATAGTTACAGAATGAAAGACAGAGGGAGAAAAGAGTGGTGAGACACATGTCCCTGTCCCTGGTTCTGAACCTCTTTCAAAATGAGTGGTTAGAGGCTTGCAGAAGCAGTTGGAGTATGAGTTGATTTGGGACTGGGCACCTCATCCCCAGGTGTGTTTACCTGACTGATGTCACTGGTCCAGCCAGCTTTCTCCTGGCGGGAGGGAGCCAATAGGATGACAGAGAAGGTGGGGCCATCAGGGGGTTCCACCATGATCTTAAATTCCAGGTGGTTGAAGCCCTGACTTCCTGCATTGTCTACATAGGAGAGAGAGGGGGAGAGCAAGAGAGAGAGTGAGAGAACAAGAGAGAGAGAGAGAGAGAGAGAGAGAGAGAGAGAGAGAGAGAGAGAGAGAGAGAGAGAGAGAGAGAGAGAGAACAAGAGAGAGAGAGAGAGAGAGAGAGAGAGAGAGAGAGAGAGAGAGAGAGAGGAGAGAGAGGGAGAGAGAACAGAGAGAACAAGAGAGAGAGAGAGAGAGAGAGAGAGAGAGAGGTGCAGAGAGAGAGAGGGAGAGAGAGAGAAAGAAACAGAGAGACAAGATTAATAGACTTCTTGTTGATTGGGGGATTGATTTGTTTGATTGATTAAGAAAGACACTTACAGTCCTCATCATTGGCGTCCAGCTCCTCTACAAGTGTACATTCTATCAGGGTCAACACCCCACCCTGCTGTTAGGATCAAAGGGCAGAGGTTAGAGGTCATACATCATGTATAGAGGAAGGCCAGTTGAGTTCAAATCTGCTTGACATACAAATGTTTCCCACTACCTTGTGTACAGGTGTTTGACCATGCGAAAGTACATGCATGTGTGTCTGTGTTTGATTCTCACCTTGATCAGGTGCAGCTTGCCCCCGGAGGTGCGTGTGCAGACAAGGAAGTGTTTTGTAAACAGGAAACACTGTCGCTCTCCTTCCTTCTTGAGTGACAGAGAGCCCAGACGGACCTTACTGAGCATGCCCCGTTCATTGCTGGATGGGAGCTGGATCAGTGAGCCTGATGGGTAGATGGAGAGGGGGGATGGTGTGTGTGTATATTTGGTGGGAGGCGGGGAAACAAAAAACATAGGTTACACATACTGTACTACTGATGACAGTTACCGGCAACCATCTTTACATTTAAGTCATTTAACATTTAAGTCATTTAGCAGACGCTCTTATCCAGAGCGACTTACAAATTGGTGCATTCACCTTATGACATCCAGTGGAACAGCCACTTTACAATAGTGCATCTAAATCTTTTAAGGGGGGAGAAGGATTACTTTATCCTATCCTAGGTATTCCTTAAAGAGGTGGGGTTTCAGGTGTCTCCGGAAGGTGGTGATTATAATGCTGTGTATTCTGCCTGGTGTGTGTGTGGGTGATAATACGCATATGTACTCACCCTGTCTGACAAAGGTCTGGCTGGTATCCAGTAATATGTCACAACCTTCTACGATCATTCTCTCAATGGCCAGATTCTTACGAATGTTCTCTGTATCGCTCACCTCATCATGCATCATCCTGACAACAAAACCACAGTTAGCTACATTATCAATACAACTACTGTTACCTACATTATGAACATAACCACCTTTAGCTACATTATCAAGACAGTGACAGTTAGCTACATTATCGACACAGCCGACGTTAGCTACATTATAGAAACAACCACTGTTTGCTGAAAATACATTAACTTCATAACCACTGTTAGCTTAATCTATATTATCTAAGCAACCACTGTTAGCAACAGCTACATTTTCTACACAACCACGCTTGGAAAAATTATCAACACAACCACTTTTAGCTACATCCACACAGCCACTGTTAGCTACATAATCTACACAACCACTGTTAGCTAAATTATATACACAACCACTGTTAGCTACACCTACATTTTTTACGCAAGAACTATTAGCTCCATTAACTACACAACAACCCTTAGCTAAATTATCAACATTATCTACACAGCCACTGTTATTAACTACAGCTAAATTATCTACACAACCACTGTTAGCTACAGCTGCCTTGTCTATGCAACCACTGTTAGCTACAGCTACATTTTTTACACAACCACTGTTAGCTACATTATCCACACAACCACTGTTAGCAACATTATCTACACAATCACTGATAGCTAGATTATCAACACAACCCCAGATAGCTACATTACCTACACAACCACTGTTAACTACAACTACATTATCAACAAAACTACTGTTAACTACATTATCAACACAACTACTGTTAGCTAAAGCTACAGTATCCACACAGCTACTGTTAACTACATTATCTACACAACCACTGTTAGCTACAGCTACATTATCTACACAACCACCCTTAGCTACATTATCCACACAGCCACTGTTAGCTACATTATCAATACAACTACTGTTACCTACATTATGAACATAACCACCTTTAGCTACATTATCAAGACAGTGACAGTTAGCTACATTATCGACACAGCCGACGTTAGCTACATTATAGAAACAACCACTGTTTGCTGAAAATACATTATCTACATAACCACTGTTAGCTTAATCTATATTATCTAAGCAACCACTGTTAGCAACAGCTACATTTTCTACACAACCACGCTTGGAAAAATTATCAACACAACCACTTTTAGCTACATCCACACAGCCACTGTTAGCTACATAATCTACACAACCACTGTTAGCTAAATTATATACACAACCACTGTTAGCTACACCTACATTTTTTACGCAAGAACTATTAGCTCCATTAACTACACAACAACCCTTAGCTAAATTATCAACATTATCTACACAGCCACTGTTATTAACTACAGCTAAATTATCTACACAACCACTGTTAGCTACAGCTGCCTTGTCTATGCAACCACTGTTAGCTACAGCTACATTTTTTACACAACCACTGTTAGCTACATTATCCACACAACCACTGTTAGCAACATTATCTACACAATCACTGATAGCTAGATTATCAACACAACCCCAGATAGCTACATTACCTACACAACCACTGTTAACTACAACTACATTATCAACAAAACTACTGTTAACTACATTATCAACACAACTACTGTTAGCTAAAGCTACAGTATCCACACAGCTACTGTTAACTACATTATCTACACAACCACTGTTAGCTACAGCTACATTATCTACACAACCACCCTTAGCTACATTATCCACACAGCCACTGTTAGCTACATAACCCACACAACCACAGTTAGCTACATAATCTACACATACACCGTTAGCTACATTGTCAACACAAACCATGTTAACTACATTATCACCACAATCATTGTTAGCTACATATACAACATACACACTGTTATCTACAGCTACAGTTGAAGTCATAAGTTTACATACACCTTAGCCAAATACATTTAAACTCAGTTTTTCACAATGCCTGATATTTAATCCCAGTAAAAAGTCCCTGTCTTAGGTCAGTTAGGATCACCACTTTATTTTAAAAACGTGACATGTCAGAATAACAGTAGAGAGAATGATTTATTTCAGCTTTCATTTCATCACATTCCCAGTGGGTCAGGCCTTGCCTTTAAATTGTTTCAGTTGGGTCAAACGTTTCGGGTAGCCTTCCACAAGCTTCCCACAATAAGTTGGGTGAATTTTGTCCCATTCCTCCTGACAGAGCTGGTGTAACTGAGTCAGGTTTATTGGCCTCCTTGCTCGCACACACTTTTTCAGTTCTGCCCACAAATTTTCTATTGGATTGAGGTCAGGGCTTTGTGATGGCCACTCCAATACCTTGACTTTGTTGTCCTTAAGCTATTTTGCCACAACTTTGGAAGTATGCTTGGGGTCATTGTTAATTTGGAAGACCCATTTGCAACAGGGCTCCGGGCAGCCGAGCGGAAATGGAGGAAAACTCGCCTCCCTGCGGACCTGGCATCCTTTCACTCCCTCCTCTCTACATTTTCCTCCTCTGTCTCTGCTGCTAAAGCCACTTTCTACCACTCTAAATTCCAAGCATCTGCCTCTAACCCTAGGAAGCTCTTTGCCACCTTCTCCTCCCTCCTGAATCCCCCTCCCTCCCCCTCTCTGCAGATGACTTCGTCAACCATTTTGAAAAGAAGGTCGACGACATCCGATCCTCGTTTGCTAAGTCAAACGACACCGCTGGTTCTGCTCACACTGCCCTACCCTGTGCTCTGACCTCTTTTTCCCTCTCTCTCCAGATGAAATCTCGCGTCTTGTGACGGCCGGCCACCCAACAACCTGCCCGCTGACCCTATCCCCTCCTCTCTTCTCCAGACCATTTCCGGAGACCTTCTCCCGCCACCTCACCTCGCTCATCAACTCATCCCTGACCGCTGGCTACGCCCTTCCGTCTTCAAGAGAGCGAGAGTTGCACCCCTTCTGAAAAAAACCTACACTCGATCCCTCCGATGTCAACAACTACAGACCAGTATCCCTTCTTTCTTTTCTCTCCAAAACTCTTGAACGTGCCGTCCTTGGCCAGCTCTCCCGCTATCTCTCTCAGAATGACCTTCTTGATCCAAATCAGTCAGGTTTCAAGACTAGTCATTCAACTGAGACTGCTCTTCTCTGTATCACGGAGGCGCTCCGCACTGCTAAAGCTAACTCTCTCTCCTCTGCTCTCATCCTTCTAGACCTATCGGCTGCCTTCGATACTGTGAACTATCAGATCCTCCCTCTCCACCCTCTCCGAGTTGGGCATCTCCGGCGCCCCACGCTTGGATTGCGTCCTACCTGACAGGTCGCTCCTACCAGGTGGCGTGGCGAGAATCTGTCTCCTCACCACGCGCTCTCACCACTGGTGTCCCCAGGGCTCTGTTCTAGGCCCTCTCCTATTCTCGCTATACACCAAGTCACTTGGCTCTGTCATAACCTCACATGGTCTCTCCTATCATTGCTATGCAGACGACACACAATTAATCTTCTCCTTTCCCCCTTCTGATGACCAGGTGGCGAATCGCATCTCTGCATGTCTGGCAGACATATCAGTGTGGATGACGGATCACCACCTCAAGCTGAACCTCGGCAAGACGGAGCTGCTCTTCCTCCCGGGAAGGACTGCCCGTTCCATGATCTCGCCATCACGGTTGACAACTCCATTGTGTCCTCCTCCCAGAGCGCTAAGAACCTTGGCGTGATCCTGGACAACACCCTGTCGTTCTCAACTAACATCAAGGCGGTGGCCCGTTCCTGTAGGTTCATGCTCTACAACATCCGCAGAGTACGACCCTGCCTCACACAGGAAGCGGCGCAGGTCCTAATCCAGGCACTTGTCATCTCCCCGTCTGGATTACTGCAACTCGCTGTTGGCTGGGCTCCCTGCCTGTGCCATTAAACCCCTACAACTCATCCAGAACGCCGCAGCCCGTCTGGTGTTCAACCTTCCCAAGTTCTCTCACGTCACCCCGCTCCTCCGCTCTCTCCACTGGCTTCCAGTTGGCTCGCATCCGCTACAAGACCATGGTGCTTGCCTACGGAGCTGTGAGGGGAACGGCACCTCAGTACCTCCAGGCTCTGATCAGGCCCTACACCCAAACAAGGGCACTGCGTTCATCCACCTCTGGCCTGCTCGCCTCCCTACCACTGAGGAAGTACAGTTCCCGCTCAGCCCAGTCAAAACTGTTCGCTGCTCTGTCCCCCAATGGTGGAACAAACTCCCTCACGACGCCAGGACAGCGGAGTCAATCACCACCTTCCGGAGACACCTGAAACCCCACCTCTTTAAGGAATACCTAGGATAGGATAAAGTAATCCTTCTCACCCCCCTTAAAAGATTTAGATGCACTATTGTAAAGTGGCTGTTCCACTGGATGTCATAAGGTGAATGCACTAATTTGTAAGTCGCTCTGGATAAGAGCGTCTGCTAAATGACTTAAATGTAAAAATGTAATGTAATGTCCCATGGTGTTTATACTTGCGTACTATTGTTTGTACAGATTAACGTGGTACCTTCAGGCATTTAAAAAAAAGGAGAGCCGCACACTTAAAGAGCTCAGATGCAAAAACTTTAAAGTGTTTGGAATTTGCTCCCAAGGATGAACCAGACTTGGGAGGTCTCCAATTTTTTTCTGAGGTCTTGGCTGATTTCTCTGGATTTTCCATGATGTCAAGCAAAGAGGCACTGAGTTTAAAGGTCAGTCTTGAAATACATCCACAGGTACACCTCCAATTGACTCAAATTATGTAAATTATCAGATGCTTCTAAAGCCATGACATCATTTTCTGGAATTTTCCAAGCTGTTTAAAGGCACAGTCAACTTAGCGTATGTAAACTTCTGACGTACTGGAATTGTGATACAGTGAATTATAAGTTAAATATTCTGTCTGTAAGTCGCTCTGGATAAGAGCGTCTGCTAAATGACTTAAATGTAAATGTAATGTAAACAATTGTTGGTAAAATGACTTGTGTCATGCACAAAGTAGATGTCCTAACCGACTTGCCAAAACTATAGTTTGTTAACAAGACATTTGTGGAGTGGTTGAAAACTAGTTTAAATGACTCCAACCTAAGTGTATGTAAACTTCCTACTTCAACTGTACATTAACAGATACATTATCCACACTCACTTTGACAGCTCCTCTAGTTTGGACTTGGCGAACTCCAGGCTCTTGCGCTCCACGTGCTCATGAGGTGTGTGCCAGCAACTCATGGAGAGTGATGATGTAATGAGGAATCTAAACACATCGGAAAGCTGTCTGACTGTCTGTCAGTCAGGCGACATATAGCTCTACATGTGAGGAGAGAGGAGGTCTGGATCATATGGTAGATGTGGAAGTTGAGGGGTTAAAGGTCGGAGGTTAATGAGGTCTGATGTGTGTGTGCGCGCGCACGTGTTTTTACCTGAACATGGGGTATGTGAGGAAGGTCTCCAGCATGCGTTCCTCACAGGCAGTATTAGTCTCATACTGCTTCAGCAGCTTGTCAAAGTCTCTGTTCTGTTTACAGTTGGCCAGGACCTGCAGGCTGTACTGGTGGTTCCTCACAAACTCCTGGTAGATATTCAGCATGGGCAGCAGAATGTCAAACAGGTCCGCTAGAGAGAGAGCAAGAGAGACATTACTACACATTATACACACGTAATAAATTACACTGAACAAAATATTAAAACATTTAAATGCAACTGAGTTACAGTTCATATAAGGAAATGTATTAGGCCCTAATCTATAGATTTATCATGACTGGGAATACAGATCTGCATCTGTTTGTCATAAATAACATTTTTAAAGGTAGGGGCGTGGATCATAAAACAGTCAGTATCTGGTGTAACCACCATTTTCCTCATGCAGCATGACACATCTCCTTCGCATAGAGTTGATCAGGCTGTTGATTGTGGCCTGTGGAATGTTGTCCCACTCATCAATGGCTGCAAAGTTGCTGCATATTGGTTGGAACTGGAACATGCTGATGCACACGTCAATCCAGAGTATCCCAAACATGCTCAATCGGTGACATGTCTGGTGAGTATGCAGGCCAGCTTCAGGAATTGTGTACAGATCCCTGCAACATGGGGCCGTGCATTATGATGCTGAAACATGAGGTGATGGCGGTGGATGAATGGCACGACAATGGGCTTCAGGATCTCGTCATGGTATCTCTGTGCATTCAAATTGCCATCAGTAAAATGCAATTGTGTATGTAGCTTATGCTTGCCTGCCCATACCATAACCCCACCGCCACCATAATAATAATAATAATAATATATGCCATTTAGCAGACGCTGCGAACAGTCATGTGTGCATACATTCTACGTATGGGTGGTCCCGGGGATCAACCCACTACCCTGGCGTTACAAGCATGCCTCTACCAACTGAGCTACAGAAGGACTTGGTGAACTCTAATTCACAATGTTGACATAAGCAAACCGCTTTGCCCACACGACGTCATACACGCTGTCTGCCATCTATGACACCGAACTGCAGCCAGGTCAAGACCCTGGTGAGGAGATTCACTATTTTAAATATGCTATTGGACCAAAAACAGATCTGGCAAATTAATCTATATGGGCCAAATAATGATGATCCACGCTTCTTCAAAAATATATATATATAATCTATTGAGCTCACAAGCAACAAATTAATCTATTATTATTGTGGGAGATTATAATATGGTTTTTAAGTACCTCAATGGATCGTAAAGGATTCCCACTACAAACATTCACCCTCAAGCACTTAAGGACATCACAAATATCATGGCTACATTATAACTAGTGGATATATGGAGGCTACCTTGTAGTTTACCAATAAAATGGGAGGATGGTGAAGTAGACATACTTGGTATTCATATCTCAAAAAATATAAATTAACTTACCACAATAAATTTCAATAGGAAGTTTGCAAAAATAGATAAGATTCTGCAACCATGGAGAGGTCAATACTTGTCTATTAATGGAAAACCCACATTGATTAACTCTTTGGTCCTATCACAGTTTACTTACTTTCGTTTTTTTAAATAAATAAAACAATATTTCATTTTATTTGGAATGCTAAGTCAGACAAAATTAAATGTGCCTATTTATATAATAAATATGAATTTTGGCAGGCTAAAATGATTAAATATTAAAGTTTTAAACCTCTCACTAAATATTAACTCATACATTGGTTAAACTTAAACCCCAAATGGTTCTCAGTAGATTATAAAGAAAGGCCCATGCTTTCTTCAAAATGTGCCCTTTTGCATGTATACAGATTACAATTTTCTCATTTCTGACTAATTGAAAATGACATTTTGCTTCAAGTATCGCCCTTTCTTCAACAAGCCCACTAAAGCTGGTTACAATTTCGGTTTTATCCTCCAGAAAAGATAGAACAAATATTACAACAAATGTTATGGTGAAACTCAAATTTACTGATGAATAAAAACATTCTTTACGGAAAAAAATGGTTTAAAATGGTATTATATTTATGAATGATATTATTAATACTAGAAACTGTGGGAGTTATGTCACATATGCAGCTATCGAAAATATGAGAATGTCTGTTCAATCCAGACTTACAACCAACTGATTGCAGCATTACCCATAGAGGAGGCAAGTGGAAAAGGGAGAAGGTAGAGACTGTTTTGTCTGCCATATTAAAGATACAAATTGGCTGAAAGGAATGAGATAAATAGATTAATATACCAGCTTCATTTGAGGACAAAATTTTGACAGCTGCTCCATACAGGTTGCAAAATAAATGAGAAGATTTTTGATGTACCGATTCCATGGCACATGGTTTATGAACTGGTACAAAAACAACATTTGATTCAACACTTGAGTTTTTCAATGTAAATTACCATACAAAATAATTGCCACCAATGAATGCTATATACAGTTGAGGTCGGAAGTTTACATACACTCAGGTTGGAGTCATTAAAACTCATTTTCAAGTCGGTTAGGACATCTAATTACTAAGTCATTTTTGCAACAATTGTTAACAGACAGATTATTTTACTTATAATTCACTGTATCACAATTCCAATGGGTCATCAGAAGTTAACATACACTAAATTGACTGTGCATTTAAACAGCTCTGAAAATTCCAGGAAATTATGTCATGGCTTTAGAAGCATGTGATAGGCTAATTGACATAATTTTGGAGGTCAATTGGAGGTGTACCTGGGGATGTATTTCAAGGCCAACCTTCAAACTCAGTGCCTCTTTGCTTGGCATCATGGGAAAATCCAAAGAAAACAGCCAAGAGCTCAGAAAAAAAATTGTAGACCTCCACAAGTCTGGTTCATCATTGGGAGCAATTTCCAAATGCCTGAAGGTACCACGTTCATCTGTACAAAGAATAGTATGGAAGTATAAACACCATAGGACCACACAGCCGTCATACCGCTCAGGAGGGACGCGTTCTGTCTCTAGAGATGAACATACTTTGGTGTGAAAAGTATCAATCAATCCCAGATCAACAGCAAAGGACCTTGTGAAGATGCTGGAGGAAACAGGTACAAAAGTATCTATATCCACAGTAAAACAAGTCCTATATCGACATAACCTGAAAGGCCGATCAGCAAGGAAGAAGCCATTACTCCAAAACCACCATAAAAAAACAGATTACGGTTTGCAACTGCACATGGGGACAAAGATCATACTTTTTGGAGAAATGTCCTCTGGTCTGTTGAAAAAAAATAGAACTGTTTGGCCATAATGACCATCGTTATGTTTGGAGGGGCTGCTTGCAAGCTGATGAACACCATCCCAACCGTGAAGCACGGGGTTGGCAGCATCATGTTGTGAGGTGCTTTGCTGCTGGAGGGACCGGTGCACTTCACAAAATAGATGGCATCATGAGGATGGAAAATGATGTGGATATATTGAAGCAACATCTCAATACATCAGTATTAAAACTCGGTTGCAAATGGGTCTTCCAAATGGACAATGACCCCAAGCATACTTCCAAAGTTGTGGCCTGGTGTGTTTACGGACATATTCAATCAATCCTATGCCAGTCTGCTGTTCCCACATGCTTCAAGAGGGCCACCATTGTTCCTTTTCCCAAAAAGCTAAGGTAACTGAGCTAAATGACTATCACCCGTCGCGCTCCTTCCGTCATCATGAAGTGCTTTGAGAGACTGGATTAAGAGCATGTCACCTCTACCCTACCTGACACCTAGACCCACTCCAATTTGCTTACACCGCCCCAATAGGTCCATAGGCAGCCCTTAATCGCAATCCTGCACATTGCCTAACCCATCTGGACAACAGGAATACCTATGTAAGAATGCTGTTCATCGACTACAGCTCAGCATTTAACACCATAGTACCCTCCAAACTGCGTCATTAAGATCGAGACCCTGGGTCTCGACTCCGCCCTGTAACTTGGTCTGGACTTTCTGACGGGACACCCCCAGGTGGTGAGGGTAGGAAACAACATCTCCACCCCACTGATCCTCAACACTGGGACCCCACAAGGGTGCGTTATCAGCCCCTCTCCTCTACTTCCTGTTCACCCATGGCTGAGTGGCCATGCACGCCACTAACTCAATCATCAAGTTTGCAGACGACACACTACAGTGGTAGGCTCGGAGTGTGGTGTCAGGAAAATAACCTCACACTCAATGTCAACAAAACAAAGGAGATGATCGTGGACTTCAGGAAACCGCAGAGGAGCACTCCCCATCCACATCGATGGGACAGTAGTGGAGAAGGTGGAAAGTAGTGGCCTCTCATCATCTTTTTTAAGTGGGAAGAACATGCACAATTGGTGGCTGACTAAATACTTTTTGCCCCACTGTATTTATATGTACATATTCTTATTCATTCCTTACACTTGTGTGTAAAAGGTAGTTGTTGTGAAATTGTTTGATTACTTATTAGATATTACTGCATGGTAGGAACTAGAAGGGACAAACATTTCGCTTACACTCGCATTAACATCTGCTAACCATGTGTAGGTGACCAATAACATTTGATTTGATTTGTGCACACATTTTTGTGTGTATCGAAAATACATAGGATCTTTTATTTCAGCTCATGAAACATGGGACCTTTTCTTGCTGCATTCATATTTTTGTTCATAGCTAGATTCATGCACAGATCCTAGAAATACAATACATTGATAGAACAGGTCGCAAGACGATTCCATATTGATAATCAAAGAGTTCAGCATTAAATAACCCACTGTTTAAGCACTCTACTCACCCAGCACCAGAGTGGGCCAGTTGGCTATCCGAGCCTTCAGCCCCTGGTGGAAGATCTCATGGAGGAACATGATAGCCTCACTGAGGACAGAGAGAAGAAGAAGAGATGTAGTTGAGATCTCAGGCCTACCAGGTGAAGAAGATGCTTCTGACATCGTAGTCTGCGTGTGTGTGCGTGCTTTCATATGCATGTGTGTTACCTGTTGAGGAAGATGCTGCTGACGTCATCGTGGCTGATGGGAGGTTTCTTGGAGCTGGCGGCCATACGTAGTGGTCTGAGGAAGAAGTTGACCAGGACAGAGAGCTGGCATACGTACTCTGTCTCTGCCTCCACCATGTTAAATACGATGTGGTTCCTCTTCCTCATGTTCTCAGCTTGTGGAGAACAGATGTAGTCCTGAACAATGATCTTCCACTTCCTCCGACACAGCCAGCCTCGCATGAAACTCTGGACCTGGAGGGGAGACAGGACACACCGGTCAGAATACACACATAAATATAGGTCAGAATACCTATCAAAACCTTGAGGGAAAAGTAATCAAATACCGTAGAGACAATTGCTGATACCTTTTTGATCTTTTTAATGTCTGGATCCTCCTCCTCTTCATTAGTCTGGCAAGGCAGCATCCTTTCCTTGTCCTTATTCAACAGTACGATCTCGAAGAACACAGTCAACAGTCAGATCCATGTGAGTGTGTGTGTATGTTTGTGTGGGTATGTGTGTGTGTATGTGTGTGTGCGTATGTGTGTGTGTGTGTGTGTCTATTAGAGGTCGACCGATTATGATTTTTCAATGCCGATACCGATTATTGGAGGACCAAAAAAAGACGATACTGATTAATCGGCCCGATTTTTATTTATTTATTTGTAATAATGACAATTACAACAATACTGAATGAACACTTATTTTAACTTAATATAATACATCAATAAAAATCTATTTAGCTCAAATAAATAATGAAACATGTTCAATTTTGGTTTAAATGCCAATGCAAAACAAAGTGTTGAGAAGTAAAGGTGCAATATGTGCCATGTAAAAAAAAGCTAACGTTTGAGTTCCTTAACATGAGACTTCAATATTCAAGGTAAGAGGTTTTAGGTTGTAGTTAATATAGTATTTATAGAACTATTTTATCTATACCATTTGAATTTTATATACCTTTGACTATTGGATGTTCTTATAGGCACTATAGTATTGCCAGTGTAACAGTATAGCTTCCATCCCTCTCTTCGCCCCTACCTGGGCTCGAACCAGAACACATCGACAACAGCCACACTTGAAGCAGCGTTACCCATCGCTCCACAAAGGCCGACGCCCTTGCAGCGCAAGGGGAATAACTACTCAAGTCTCAGAGCGAGTGACGTTTGAATCGCTATTAGTGCGCAACCCGCTAACTAGCTAGCCGTTTCACATCGGTTACACCAGATATTCGGCTGATAGGCTTGAAGTCATAAACAATGCTGTGCTTGCAAAGAGCTGCTGGCAAACGCACTAAAGTGTTGTTTGAATTAATGCTTACGAGCCTGCTGCTGCCTGCCACCGCTCAGTCAGACTGCTCTATCAAATCATAGACTGAGTTATAACACACAGAAATACGAGCCTTTGGTCATTAACATGGTAGAATCCAGAAACGTCTAGAAACGTTTATTGTTTCAGTATTTTATTGAACGGTTGGCATCCCTAAGTCTAAATATTCTTGTTACATTACACAACCTTCAATGTTATGTCATAATACGTAAAATTCTGGCAAATTATTTACAATGAGCCAGGCTGCCCAAACTGTTGCATATACCCTGACTCTGCGTGCAATGAATGCAAGAGAAGTGACACAATTTCACCTGGTTAATATTGCCTGCTAACCTGGATTTCTTTTAGCTAAATATGCAGGTTTAAAAATATATACTTCTGTGTATTGATTTTTTAAGAAAGGCGTTGTCAGGACCCGGTTATGAACCCGGGTCTCCGGAGTGAGAAACAGTCACTTAACCAACTGAGCCACGAATAGTCGGCAGAACCCAGAAGATGAGGCAGACACAGCAGTACTTGAGACTGTGTATTTAATGAAGTAAAAGTGAAGTTCTTCAGGAAAATATGTAACTCCACAACCTCAAAAGGAATCCTACAAGAACAAAGGTAATCCTCCAAGACAAAAAGGTACATCCACAAGGTGGAAGGTAAAGCACAAAAGCCTCAAAAGATACTCAAAAAACAAACAAACAAACAAGAACAAAAACAGAATTCCACAAGAGAGTCCACCGGGATCAACAAGAGTTCTCAGAGTACTAGGGCTGGGTGCTAACATACAAACACAGAGCAAAGAACAGAGGAAAACAAAGGGTTTAAATACAATCAGGGGAAACGAGGCACAGGTGCAAATAATGGGGATCAAGGGAAAACAAAAGGTCAAAAGGCACAATGGGGGCATCTAGTGACCAAAAACCGGAACAACCCTGGCCAAATCCTGACAGGCGTTGGTGTTTATGGTTAGGTACAGTCGTCACAACGATTGTGCTTTTTTGCAAATGCGCTTTTGTTAAATCATCCCCCAGCGTTGCATCGATTATATGCAAACGCAGGACACGCTAGATAAACTAGTAATATCATCAACCATATGTAGTTATAACTAGTGATTATGATGGTTTGATTGTATTTTATAAGATAAGTTTAATGCTCGCTAGCAACTTACCTTGGATTCTACTGCATTTGCGTAAGAGTCTCCTTGTGGTGTGCAACCAGAGGCAGGTGGTTATAGTATTGGACTAGTTAACTGTAAGGTTGCAAGATTGAATCCCCCGAGCTGACAAGGTGAAAATCTGTCGTTCTGCCCCTGAACAAGACAGTTAACCCACCGTCCCTAGGCCGTCATTTAAAATAAGAATGTGTTCTTAACTGACTTGCCCAGTTAAATAAACATATAAAAAACAATATATACAGTGGGGAGAACAAGTATTTGATATTTTGCTTACAATTTTGCAGGTTTTCCTACTTACAAAGCATGTAGAGGTCTGTCATTTTTATCATAGGTATACTTCAACTGTGAGAGACGGAATCTAAAACAAAAATCCAGAAAATCACATTGTATGTTTTTAAATAATTAATTAGCATTTTATTGCATGACACAAGTATTTGATACATCAGAAAAGCAGAACTTAATATTTGGTACAGAAACCTTTGTTTGCAATTACAGAGATCATACGCTTCCCTATAGTTCTTGACACGGTTTACACACTGCAGCAGGGATTTTGGCCCACTCCTCCATACAGACCTTCTCCAGATCCTTCAGGTTTCGGGGCTGTCGCTGGGCAATACGGACTTTCAGCTCCCTCCAAAGATGTTCTATTGGGTTCAGGTCTGAGACTGGCTAGGCCACTCCAGGACCTTGAAATGATTCTTATGGAGCCACTCCTTAGTTGCCCTGGCTGTGTGTTTCGGGGTCGTTGTCTGCTGGAAGACCCAGCCACGACCCATCTTCAATGCTCTTACTGAGGGAAGGAGGTTGTTGGCCAAGATCTCGCGATACATGGCCCCATCCATCCTCCCTCAATATTGTGCAGTCGTCCTGTCCCCTTTTGCAGAAAAGCATCCCCAAAGAATGATGTTTCCACCGCCATGCTTCACGGTTGGGATGGTGTTCTTGGGGTCGTACTCATCCTTCTTCTTCCTCCAAACATGGCAAGTGGAGTTTAGACCAAAAATCTCTATTTTTGTCTCATCAGACCAGATGACCTTCTCCCATTCCTCCCTGGATCATCCAGATGGTCATTGGCAAACTTCAGACGGGCCTGGACATGCACTGGCTTGAGCAGGGGACCTTGCGTGCGCTGCAGGATTTTAATCCCATGACGGCGTAGTGTTTACTAATGTTTTTCTTGAGACTGTGGTCCCTGCTCTCTTCAGGTAATTGACCAGGTCCTACCGTGTAGTTCTGGTCTGATCCCTCACCTTCCTCATGATCATTGATGCCCCACGAGGTGAGATCTTGCATGGAGCCCCAGACCGAGGGCAGATTGACCATCATCTTGAACTTCTTCCATTTTTCTAATAATTGCGCCAACAGTTGTTGCCTTCTCACCAAGCTGCTTGCCTATTGTCCTGTAGCCCATTCCAGCCTTGTGCAGGTCTACAATTTTACCCTGATGTCCTTACACAGCTCCTGGTCTTGGCAATTGTGGAGAGGTTGGAGTCTGTTTGATTGAGTGTGGACAGGTGTCTTTCATACAGGTAACGAAGTTCAAACAGGTGCAGTTAATACAGGTAATGAGTGGAGAAACAGGAGGGCTTCTTAAAGAAAACGAATAGGTCTGTGAGAGCCGAATTCTTACTGGTGATAGGTGATCAAATAATTATGTCATGCAATAAAATGCTAATTAATTACTTCAAAAAATCATACAATGTGATTTTCTGGGTTTTGTTTTAGATTCAGTCTCTCACAGTTGAAGTGTACCTATGATAAAAATTACAGACCTCTACATGCTTTGTAAGTAGGAAAACCTGCAAAATCGGCAGTGTATCAAATACTTCTCCCCACTGTATGTATGTGTGTATGAGTGTGTGTGTGTACCTCTGCTTTCAGCCTCTCTATCTCTGTGTCCTGGTCCTCTAACTGGGTGCGTATCTGGTTGGCCGCCACCTTCTCTGTCTCCATGATCTGGACCAGGTGGATGTACTTCTGCATCAGGACTTCACGCTCAATGATGATGTCAGAGTAACTACAGGTGGAATGGTAAGTGTTGAATGTTAAAACTAAGTTGACATGGTGAACATTGCACAGCGAACATTGATACATATTACCAAGAAAAATTATTTTCAAAGTTAACATTATAGCATTCATATATTCATAATCCATCAATGCTTACATTAGTAACAGCAAAACATACACATCTAGTTCAGTGGTAGTCTCTGGAGGAGGAGGAGGGAGGGAGGGAGGGGAGGGGAGAGGGGAGGAAGGGAGGGAGACAGAATGTGTGATTAGTGGGATCAAGAGAAGAGAAGGGGAGAGAGTGAGGTGGAGGTGTTGAGGTCAGGGGTGTATTTGTAATCACTATGGCAGTACAGCACCAAGGTGTAGCCCAGACTAAAGTAGCAGACAGCCTGAGCAGAGCACGCACACACACACACACACACACACACACACACACACACACACACACACACACACACACACACACACACACACACACACACACACACACACACACACACACACACACACACACACACACACACACAATCTCTTGCAAATGGAGCAGACATGAGAGGATTGTGTGTGTGTGTGTTTACGTGTGATCACTATACAAACACTGTAAGCCTAAGTAGCCACACTGGCTACTTAGGGAGAGTCAGCTGTTGCATTTACATGTGTGTCATGAGTACAACAAGCAAGCCAGACTCAAATCAAGCCCTAACTCCTATCCTTCCCCCAGCCCCCTAGCTGCTACCTCTTGTAAAGAGGTGTTGAGGTTTTGTTGTTGGATAGACTCCACCCTCTTACCTGGCCTGTTGGATACTCCACCCACTTATTGCAAAGTCTGACTCTCCTCTGTCCGCAGCTCCAGAGGCTTCTGACCGTCATGGCCAAACACCACCAGGAAGTAGTGCTGAGGACACAGGAAACAGAAATACTATTACCTGAAGTAAACAGGAAATAGAATCAACATATGGAAGGCTACTCCAATCAATTGCAAGTATCAGATCAAATCAAAGTTTATTGGTTACATGCTCAATACAACAGGTGTATAGACCTACAGTGAAATACTTAATTACAGGCTCTAACCAATAGTGCAAAAATATTTTAAGTGAACAATAGGTAAGTAAAGAAAAAGAACAACAGTTAAAAAGACAGTGAAAAATAACAGTAGCGAGGCCATAGACAGTAGCGAGGCTATAGACAGTAGCGAGGCTATAACAGTAGCGAGGCTATAACAGTAGCGATGCTATAGACAGTGCGAGGCTATAGACAGTAGCGAGGCTATAACAGTAGCGATGCTATAGACAGTGCGATATAGACAGTAGCGAGGCTATATACAGTAGCCGAGGCTATAACAGTAGCGAGGCCATAGACAGTAGCGAGGCTATAGACAGTAGCGAGGCTATAACAGTAGCGAGGCTATAACAGTAGCCGATATAGACAGTGCGAGGCTATAGACAGCAGCGTGCCATATACAGTAGCGAGGCTATAGACAGTAGCGAGGCTATAGACAGTAGCTAGGCTATATACAGTAAGCGAGGCTATGACAGTAGCGAGGCTATATACAGTAGCGAGCTATACCAGTAGCGAGGCTGTAACAGTAGCAGGCTATAGACAGTAGAGAGGCTATATACAGTAGCGAGCCTATAACAGTAGAGAGGCTATAACAGTAGCGAGGCTATATACAGTAGAGACTATATACAGTAGCGAGGCTATATACAGTAGCGAGGCTATAACAGTAGAGAGGCTATATACAGTAGCGATGCTATAACTGTAGTGAGGCTATAACAGTAAGCGAGCTATAACAGTAGTGAGGCTATATACAGTAGCGAGGCTATAATAGTAGCGAGGCTATAACAGTAGTGAGACTATAACAGTAGTATAACAGTAGTGAGGCTATAACAGTAGCGGGCTATATACAGTAAGCGAGCTATAACAGTAGTGAGGCTATAACAGTAGCGAGGCTATATACAGTAGCGGGCTATAACAGTAGCGAGGCTATAACAGTAGCGAGGCTATAACAGTAGCGAGGCTATAACAGTAGCGAGCTATAACAGTAGCGGGGCTATAACAGTAGCGAGGCTATAACAGTAGCGAGGCTATAACAGTAAGCGAGACTATAACAGTAGCGATGCAATATACAGTAGAGAGGCTATAACAGGCGAGGCTATATACAGTAGCGAGGCTTAGACGTTGGACTATAAAAAATAGCGAGTATATACAGTACCCTGAGCTATAAAGTACGAATATCTGTCGTATCTGCCCCTGAACAGGTGAGACTTAACCCAGTGAAGCTGTTCCCAGGCCATCATAATGAAAATAAGAATAGTGTTCTATAACAGTGACTTGCCTGTAACAGTAGTGAGGTACAATTTAAAAAATATAGGCTGTAACAGTATATATACAGTAGCGAGCAATAACAGTAGTGAGGCTATAACAGTAGTGAAGGCTATAACAGTAGCGAGGCTGTAACAGTAGTGAGGCTATAACAGTAGTGAGGCTATAACAGTAGTGAGGCTATAACAGTAGTGAGGCTATATACAGTAGCGGAGGCTATATACAGTAGTGAGGCTATATACAATATATATACAGTAAGCGAGCTATATACAGTAGCGAGGCTATAACAGTAGTGAGCTATAACAGTAGCGAGGCTATATACAGTAGCGAGGCTATATACAGTAAACGAGGCTATAACAGTAGCGAGGCTATAACAGTAGCGAGCTATAACAGTAGCGAGGCTATAACAGTAGTGAGGCTATATACTGTAGCGATGCTATATACAGTAGCGAGCCTATAACAGTAAGCGAGGCTATAACAGTAAGCGAGGCTATATACAGTAGCGAGGCTATAACAGTAGCGAGCTATATACAGTAGTGAGCTATAACAGTAGCGAGCTATAAAAGTAGTGAGGCTATATACAGTAGCGAGGCTATAACAGTAGCGAGCTATAACAGTAAGCGAGGCTATAACAGTAGTGAGGCTGTAACAGTAGTGAGACTATATACAGTAGTGAAGCTATAACAGTAGTGAGGCTGTAACAGTAGTGAGGCTATAACAGTAGTGAGCTATAACAGTAGTGAGGCTGTAACAGTAGTGAGGCTATAACAGTAGCGAGGCTATAACAGTAGTGAGGCTGTAACAGTAGCGAGGCTATATACAGTAGGAGGCTATAACAGTAGTGAGGCTATAACAGTAGTGAGGCTATAACTGTAGTGAGGCTGTAACAGTAGTGAGCTATAACAGTAGTGAGCTATAACAGTAGTGAGACTATAACAGTAGTGAAGGCTATATACAGTGAGGCTATATACAGTAAGCGAGGCTATATACAGTAGCGAGGCTATATACAGTAGCGAGGCTATATACAGTAGCGAGGAAGGCTATATACAGTAGTGAGCTATAACAGTAGCGAGCTATATACAAATGACGAGCTATATACAGTAGCGAGGCTATAACAGTAGCGAGCTATAACAGTGGCGAGCTATAACAGTAGCGAGCTGTAACAGTAGTGAGGCTATATACAGTAGCGATGCTATATACAGTAAGCGAGCCTATAACGTGGGGCTATAACAGTAGCGAGCTATAACAGTAAGCGAGACTATATACAGTAGAGAGGCTATAACTGTAGTGAGGCTATATACAGTAGCGAGGCTATAACAGTAGTGACTATAAAAATAGCGAGGCTATAGCAGTAGCGAGGCTATAACAGTAGGCTATAACAGTAGTGAGGCTATATACAGTAGCGAGGCTATATACAGTAGCGAGCTATAACAGTAGTGAGACTATAACAGTAGTGAGGCTATAACAGTAGTGAGGCTATAATAGTAGTGAGGCTATAACAGTAGTGAGGCTATAACAGTAGCGAGGCTATATACAGTAGTGAGACTATAACATTAGCGAGTTATAACAGTAGTGAGGCTATAACAGTAGCGAGCTATATACAGTAGGGAGGCTATAACAGTAGTGAGGCTATAACAGTAAGTGAGGCTATAACAGTAGTGAGGCTATAACAGTAGTGAGGCTATAACAGTAGTGAGGCTATAACAGTAGTGAGACTATAACAGTAGCGAGCTATAACAGTAGTGAGGCTATATATACAGTCGCGAAGAGGCTATATACAGTAGCGAGGCTATAACAGTAGTGAGGCTATAACAGTAGCGAGGCTATAACAGTAAGCGAGCTATATACAGTAAGCGAGCTATAACAGTAGGCTATAACAGAGCTATAACAGTAGCGAGGCTATAACAGTAGCGAGGCTATAACAGTAGCGAGCTATAACAGTAGTGAGGCTATATACAGTAGCGATGACTATAACAGTAGCGAGCCTATAACAGTAGCCAGCTATAACAGTAAGCGAGCTATAACAGTCAGCGAGACTATATACAGTAGCGAGCTATAACTGTAGTGAGGCTATATACAGTAGCGAGGCTATAACAGTAGCGAGGCTACATACAGTAGCGAGCTATAGCAATGGTGAGCTATAACAATGCTTGAGAGCTATAACAGTAGTGAGGCTATATACAGTAGCGAGGCTATATACAGTAGCGAGCTGTAACAGTAGTGAGACTATAACAGTAGTGAAGCTGTAACAGTAGTGAGGCTATAATAGTAGTGAGGCTATAACAGTAGTGAGGCTATAACAGTAGTGAGCTATAACAGTAGGTTATAACGAGGCTATATACATTAGTGAGGCTATAACAGTGTGAGGCTATAACAGTAGCGAGGCTATATACAGTAGGAACAATGGCTATAACAGTAGTGAGGCTATAACAGTACAGTAGTGAGGCTATAACAGTAGTGAGGCTATAACAGTAGTGAGGCTATATACAGTAGCGAGGCTATATACAGTAGTGGAGCTATATACAATAGAGGCTATAACAGTAGCGAGGCTATATACAGTAGCGAGGCTATATACAGTAGCGAGCTATAACAGTAGCGAGAGGCTATACCAGTAGCGAGGCTATATACAGTAGCGAAGGCTATAACAGTAGTGAGGCTATATACAGTAGCGAGGCTATATACAGTAAGCCTATAACAGAAACGGCTATAACAGTAGCGAGGCTATATACAGTAGCGAGGCTATAACAGTAGCGAGGCTATAACTGTAGCCAATAACAGTAGCGAGGCTATAACAGTAGCGAGGCTATATACAGTAGGCTATAGAGCCTATAACAGTAGCGAGGCTATAACAGTAGTGAGGCTATATACAGTAGCGAGCTATATACAGTAGCGAGGCTATAACAGTAGCGAGGCTATATACAGTAGTGAGGCTATAACAGTAGTGAGGCTATATACAGTAGCGAGGCTATAGCAGTAGTGAGGCTATAACAGTAAGCGAGACTATAACAGTAGTGAGGCTATATACAGTAGCGAGGCTATAACAGTAGCGAGGCTATAACAGTAGCGAGGCTATATACTGTAGCGAGGCTATATACAGGCTATAACAGTAGCGAGCTATAACAGTAGCGAGGCTATAACAGTAGCGAGGCTATAACAGTAGTCGAGGCTATAACAGTAGCGAGGCTATACAGTAGAGGCTATAACAGTAGCGAGGCTATATACAGTAGCGAAGGCTATAACAGTAGTGAGGCTATAACAGTAGCGAGGCTATATACAGTATAACAGTAGCTATAACAGTAGCAGGCTATAACAGTAGCGCGGCTATAACAGTAGCAAGGCTATAACAGTAGCGAGGCTATATACAGTAGCGAGGCTATAACAGTAGCGAGCTATAACAATAGCGAGGCTATATACAGTAGCGAGCTATAACAGTAGCGAGGCTATATACAGTAGCGGGGCTACAACAGTAGCGAGGCTATAACAGTAGCGAGGCTATAACAGTAGAAGGCTATAACAGTAGCGAGCTATACAGTAGCGAGGCTATAACAGTAGCGAGGCTGTAACAGTAGTGAGACAGTAGCGAGCTATAACAGTAGCGAGGCTATAACAGTAGTGAGCTATAACAGTAGCGAGGCTATAACAGTAGCGAGGCTATAACAGTAGTGACTATAACATATACAGTGATGCTATAACAGTAGTGAGGCTATAACAGTAGCGAGGCTATAACAGTAGTGAGGCTATAACAGTAGCGAGGCTATAACAGTAGTGAGGCTATAACAGTAGTGAGACTATAACAGTAGCGAGCTATAACAGTAGTGAGGCTATATACAGTAGCGAGGCTATATACAGTAGCGAGGCTATAACAGTAGAGAGGCTATAACAGTAGCGAGGCTATATACAGTAGCGAGGCTATATACAGTAGCGAGGCTATAACAGTAGCGAGGCTATATACAGTAGCGAGGCTATAACAGGTAGCGAGCTATAACAGTAGCGAGGCTATATACAGTAGCGAGCTATAACAGTAGCGAAGGCTATAACAGTAGCGAGACTATAACAGTAGCGAGGCTATAACTGTAAAGCGAGGCTATATACAGGCGAGCTAGCAGTAGTGAGGCTATATGCAGTAGCGAGGCTATAGCAGTAGTGAGCTATAACAGGTATAACAGTAGTGAGGCTATAACCGGAAGGTAGAGGCTATAACAGTAACCCTGAGCTATAACAGTAGCAAGGCTATAACAGTTCTGCTATAACAGTAGCGAGTATAACAGTAAGCGAGGCTATTACAGTAAACGAGGCTATAACAGTGAAAATATAACAGTGTGAGGCTATACATTAGCGAGGCTATAACAGTAGCCTGGCTATAACATAAAGGCTACAACAGTTTATAACAGTAGCGAGGCTATAACAGTAGCGAGGCTATATACAGTAAGCGAGGCTATAACAGTAGCGAGGCTATAATTGTAGTGGGCTATATACAGTAGCGAGGCTATAACAGTAGCGAGGCTATAACAGTAGCGAGGCTATAACAGTAAGCGAGGCTATATACATTAGCGAGGCTATAACAGCGAGGCTATAACAGTAGCGAGGCTATAATAGTGCAATAACAGTAACGAGGCTTTATACAGTAGCGAGGCTATATACAGTAGCGAGGCTATAACAGTAGCGAGGCTATAACAGTAGCGATGCTATAGACAGTGCGAGGCTATAACAGTAGCGAGGCTATAGACAGTAGCGAGGCTATAACAGTAGCGAGGCTATATACAGTAGCGAGGCTATATACAGTAGCGAGGCTATATACAGTAGAAGGCTATAGACAGTAGCGAGGCTATATACAGTAGCGAGGCTACTGTAGCGAGAGCTATATACAGGCACCGGTTAGCGAGGCTATATACAGTAGAGAGGCTATAGACACTAGCGAGGCTATAGACAGTAGCGAGGCTATATACAGTAGCGAGGCTATAGACAGTAGCGAGGCTATAGACAGTAGCGAGGCTATATACAGTAAGCGAGGCTATAGACAGTAGCGAGGCTATATACAGTAGCGAGGCTATAGACAGTAAGCGAGGCTATAGACTAAGCGAGGCTATAACAGTAGCGAGGCTATAGGCAGTAGCGAGGCTATAGACAGTAGCGAGGCTATATACAGTAGCGAGGCTATATACAGTAGCGAGAGCTATAACAGTATCGAGGCTATAGACAGTAGCGAGGCTATAACAGTAGCGAGGCTATAGACAGTAGCGAGGCTATATACAGTAGCGAGGCTATAACAGTAAGCGATGCTATAGACAGTGCGAGGCTATAACACTAGCAAGGCTATAGACAGTAGCGAGGCTATAACAGTAGCGAGCTATAACAGTAGCGATGCTATAGACAGTGCGAGGCTATAACAGTAGCGAGGCTATAGACAGTAAGCGAGGCTATAACAGTAGCGAGGCTATATACAGTAGCGAGGCTATATACAGTAGCGAGGCTATATACAGTAGAGAGGCTATAGACAGTAGCGAGGCTATATACAGTAGCGAGGCTACTGTGGCGAGCTATATACAGGCAC